>NC_138903.1:16660358-16941813 GCF_965194825.1 Balaenoptera physalus | reverse complement strand
CAGAGCACACCTAATAATATGTACCCTTGCCGTGGTTATATTTGCGAGACTTGTATTTTTTAGTTTTGGTTTGAGCAAGATGAACAAAACATTTGGAAGAGGTTAAGTGCATGGGGGATTTTGCTGATGATGGACCATAATGAAAGTGCTTTGGGAGTTGAAGAAAGACAGAATATGGGGTGAAATTAGGTCAGTTGCTCCGAAATTTATTTTTACCATGACCCACAGTATGAAATACGGTTTACAGCATGACCCAGTATACACACATAGACATATATAATGGAAATAAAGATTTCATATGAGCAATACTTAATCTTCACCACATGCATCACATTCTATTTCCTATTTTATTTTATCCTCTTCTGTGCTATTCTGTTGCATTTTATTCTCTTCTCTTTTATCCTATTTAATTTTTAATATGTTGGTCAAGATTGACTTTACAGCCCACTGCTGGGTTCCAATATGTGGTTTGAAAACACTGGGTTAGGAGCCATGTGGGTTTGGGAATTGGAGGAAAGAGAGGTGACTTGGGGTTCTGGGCTTCAGACACAACAGAGATGGAGGCTGTATTATTTTGCTAGGGCTGCCATGACAAGGTGCAGCAGAGTGGGTGGCTTTAACAACAGAAATTTATTTTCTCACACTTCTGGAGTTTGGAAGTCCAAGATCAAGGTGCTGGCAGAGTTGGTTGCTCCTGAGCTTGTGGATAGCCACTCTCTTGCTGCATCTTCACATGATTGCTCCTCTGTGTCTCTTCCTCTTCTTTTTTTTTTTTTTTTCTTAGAATTTTACTTATTATTTTTTAATATATTTATTTATTTATTTAATTTATTTTTGGCTGTGTTGGGTCTTCGTTGCTGCCCGTGGGCTTTCTCTAGTTGCGGCGAGCAGAGGCTACTCTTTGTTGCGGTGCGTGGGCTTCTCATTGCGGTGGCTTCTCTTGTTGCGGAGCATGGGCTCTAAGCTCATGGGCTTCAGTAGTTGTGGCGCACGGGCTTAGTTGCTCCGCGGCATGTGGGATCTTCCCGGACCAGGGGTCGAGCCCGTGTCCCCTGCATTGGCAGGTGGATTCTTAACCACTGTGCCACCAAGGAAGTCCCTCAGGTACTTTCTTTCAGGAAGATTCCTAAAAGTGGAATCACACAGTCAAAAGGCATAAACATTTTAAAGCGCCTTGATATATAATGCAAATCTTTTTCCCAAAGGTGGTTCCAACTTTCACTTTGAGCTGCTGTGTAGGAGAGTAGAAAGGGCACATTCTTGCATTTCTAAGGGTAGATGGCTGGTGGCTGCACTGACTGCTGGAGTTACAACCAGAAAGCCCTGGTTTAAACCCTGACTTGCCAACTATGTGACCGTGTGGGTCACTTACTTTTAGAAGACTTGGTTTCTTCAGTGTCTAATGGGACTAGTGACACCTTCCCAAAGAGCTATTGGAATGAATACCTGAGAAATTGCACATGTGAGGCTTACTTCACACCCCCTTTCAGCGCTGCTTGGAGGCTAGTTAATCTTGGAAATGAATGAGAGTTTACATTTTAATGACCAATGATGGTCTAGTGGATAACCCTTCCCAGCAATCTTCACCAGAGCAGACTACATGGGAACAATCTCTTCCCTTCCCTTCCCTTCCCTTCCCTTCCCTTCCCTTCTCTTCTTTGTGACTGGCCGAGCACGGAGGCTGGAGGTGGGGCTTCCCCAGAACCCCTAGACCACACCACACCAGTACTGCCTGCCCTGCCTCCTAGTGGAGGGCCCTTCCATCCCACTTTGGTAGAGTAATAAGCCACATGGTAGATGCAAAACTTTGGACTAACATTTCTGGTTTAGAAATGGTTTCACTGTTTTGAATTCGGCTGAATACCACACTTGCCAACAATAGCAAAGTAAGAATACAATTCAGCACCTCATTAATCCCAACATTAGCACATGTGTGGTTTTCATTTCACATTTAATATTTACCTTTCTCAAGAGAAAGCCAGGACCAAGTTAGGCAGGTTATAGTCATCCAACCTGAAGGTCAGGAAGGCACTGGTGGAGGGGGAGAGGCAAGGGTTTCTGGGGGAAGCAAAGACTGTGGCTGAGTTTAGTTCATGTCCTGATGGGTAACACTCATGATCATTTTTATGGACTTAACAGTGAAGTGGATTTTTGGACTGACTAAAATTATGGGAAGCATGAATAAATCTAGTCTCTGAGCCTTTGAATCTACCCACCTATTTATTCCCAGCAACCATAGCTTCAAATCACAGAACCTTGTTAGTAGCATGTTAGCTCTAAAATGGATCTGAGAGACAACCTTCTTGTTTTACAGATGAGGAAACTGAAGTTCAGAGAAGTTACGTGACTTGTTCAATATCACGTGAGCTATTCAGGGCAGAGCCAGGCTATAGCTGAGGCCTCTTATGTTGCTTAGTTCCATGTAGCACACCGTCTCCCTCCCTCTGTCTGCATTTGTGAAATGTTTATCATTACAGTACGTATTGTGGTTTAAACAAACTAGAAAGCAATTGGAAAGTCAGTGGCTTAATTCCTCCAGAGAATTTAAGTTAAATTCCAGTATACGAAACTACAGGAGGACTTTCACCTGCGGAATTTGTTCCAGTTGGGCTGATAAGAGCCCTAGCTCTGGAATGAAAGAACTGGGGATGAAAAAGCTGTTTCTAATCTAGTCACAGAAAATTTGTTAAGTGCAAAAAAGTACTCTGAAATTCTCTTAAGTAGGATAAAGGTAGAAGTATAATGCCCAGCTGACCTGTCACCCTCCTCTAAGTTTTTTGATTCTACAAATATTTAGCAACTGTGAGCAGGGCAGGTCAGCAGGAGCACCTGACACATTAAGGCCTTCAAGAACATTGTGGGTCAAATGCTGGGGAGGGTGTGGGCAGATTAAGATCCCACAAGCTGCGAGGCACGGCCAAAAAAAAAAAGGGAGACCTTTTCCTCAGTTTCCGCTAAGGCGCTCGGTCCTTCCGAGGAAGCTAAGGCCGCGTTGGGGTGCGACCCTCACTTCACCCGGCGACTAGCACCGCGCCTGGCAGCCCCTGCCTAGCACTCGCCCGCACCATGGCCTTCATCTCGGAGCTCGCCTGCATCTACTCGGCCCTCATCCTGCACGACGCTGAGGTGACGGTCACGGAGGATAAGATCAATGCCCTCATTAAAGCAGCCGGTGTAAATGTTGAACCTTTGTGGCCAGGCTTGTTTGCAAAGGCTTTGGCCAATGTCAACATCGGGAGCCTCATCTGCAGTGTGCGGGCAGGTGGACTTGCCCCAGCAGCTGGTGCTGCCCCAGCAGGAGGTCCTGCCCCCTCCACCACTGCTGCCCCAGCTGAGGAGAAGAAAGTGGAAGCAAAGAAAGAAGAATCTGAAGAGTCTGATGATGACATGGGCTTTGGTCTTTTTGACTAAACCTCTTTAGTAGCACGTTCAATAAAAAGCTGAGCTCTTAAAAAAAAAAAAAAAAGGGAGAGGGGTTTGGACTTTTGTTCCCACTTATAAGGTGGGGTAATAGTTAAGGATTCAGAGCAGGGGGAACAACAGATCCAAGCAATGCTTTAGGAGGAGGGATGATCTGGGAGCAATGGGTGGTAAGGAAAGACGAAAAAGAGATTGCAGGCCAGAGGCCAGGTGGGGAATGTATAAAATCATCAAGGAGAGAAGTGGGGAAGACCTGACTAGAGTTGCAGAACCAGGAATTATCTCAATTTGGGATCCTTCCAGAAGCAGACTCCAAGACAAGGGTTCAATTGCAAATAGTTTCTTTGAGAGGTGATCCTAGGAAACCCTGGTTGGGGAGAGGGGGAGTGAGACAGGGAAAGAAAGGAAGACAGTATCAGGTATGTTAGCAAGCCAGTTAGTGGAGTGGGCAACTGAAGGTCAATCCCGCTGGGGAGCTGTGGGATACAGAGGAGAGCATGCCTCGGGGTTGTCCCCACAGGGGACCAGGAAGGTGGAGGATTCATTCACCCATTCCCCATCCACCATTGGTTTAGAACTGCTTCCAGAAGCACTAACTCTCCAACACTCTGGGCCTGCCCTGCTTATGGGCCGAATGTGCTCCAACAAAAAGTGCTCTCAGGATCCAGGAGTGGAGAGGTGAATGTCAAGGGAACACCAACAGTCTGATATACAGACACCTGTTTCTCCTTGGAGATACTCAAGCAGTCCTGGATATTGTAGACAGGACTTAGCACTCTGTACATATTTGGGTGGGAAGACCTCAAACTTGACCTTTTCTAAGTTCTGTGATTCCTTTGTCTTCAAAAACAGGCCACCCTGCCTATGAGCACCCACTACATTCTTGCCTGTATCTAATCCCAGTTTTTAATCCATGCCCCTTTAAAAATTCCACTCCATAATACAAATTTCCTTGAAGAACATGTGATTAGTGTTTTGTTTTGTTGGGTTTTTTTGGTGGTGCCGCAAAGCATGTGGGATCCTAGTTCCCCGACCAGGGATCGAACCCATGCCTTCTGCGTTGGAAGCACGTAGTCTTAACCACTGGACCACCAGGGAAGTCCCGTGATTAGTGTTTTCCATTTCTTTTATGGAATTGTATTTTTAAAACACTTCTCTAATGAGATTAGAAAAGAATGGAAATTATAGTAATGAAGGTATTAGGCACGTGATACCCAAGGTAGGAAAGAAGAACACATTAACTCAACTTGCCTTAACTTACTTCGGTGAAGCTGGCAACAGGCAAGCTATCCATCGCCATCATTTACCAGAATTAATTCAAAGTCTGGCTAGGGTTCAATCCCGAATAGAAATTGGCCAGGACTTCAAATTGGAAACCATTCAACATTAAAACCAGTATGACATATTTTCTTTTCAGAACCACACGACTCAAAATTTAAGAAATTTGAGGAATTTCTGGAAAATTCCATAGTAAGTCAATGACGTTTAGTTCAAGAAGAGAGAAGTGACTTTCTTAAGGAAACAATAGGTTGCTTGCATTTATGGACCTTAAAAACTGACCTTTTTGTCTCCTTCAGTTAGTTTAGTAAGGGGGTAGGGAGTGGGAAAGTGCTAACAGCTCCCAGGATGGATTTCTGAGTGCTGAGGTCCACCCAGTGAACTCCGGAGCCAAGTAACCAACCCTTGAAAATACGTTTACATCATGGAAGTAGAAACGCCAAATACCAGATGGCCTTCATGAGAGGGAATAAATGTAAAGTCCAGGATGAAAGAAAGCATGGCACCTCTGGGAGAGGCAGCTTTTCCTTCATTGTTATTTGCCCCTTTCCTTTGACCGCAGACCCATGCAGCCTCTCAGGGTTTGGTTTGGAAGATTGGAGGCGGCTTCTGTTACTTGTACACCCAGCTGGAGTGGCCTGGGTGCTGACCCAAAGCTGGGTGAAGCCGTTTTCATGAAACTAGTAAATATTTATTGAGCACCTACTAAGTGCAAGGAACTGAGTCAAATGTTACATGGTTTATAAATGTCTGTCCTGGAGGACCTTAGACTTTGGAAGGGGAGATAAGGCTCACAGATAAAGAACTCTAAAAAGTCAAGAGGAATAAATGCTCCTCCTCTGTTCCAACTTCCCTTTGTACTTGTAACCATTAAAACAATCATAACAATATTAATAATAATAGGAACCCATTTATAGAACACTTTCAGTAGTCTAGACTCTGTGAGGTAAGAGTTGTTGCTCTCTTATTGTACAGATGTGGAAACTAAAGCACCTGCCCAAGTTCACACAGCCAGTTAGTGTTGGAAGTGAGATTCAAATCCAAGCAGTCTGGTTGCAGAGCCCACACTCTTAACAACTCTACTTCCTACCACACAATAATTTTTTTAATATTAAGTTGTTCGTGTACACAGCTGTTTCCCAGTTACTCTGGAAAGTTCTATGAGGTAGGAGACTTGTGTTTTCATTCTTGTGTTCGAGCACTTCCCACAGAGCCTGGTCCCAGAAGCTTCTCAGTAAATACTGAACGAATGAATGGATGAACTTGAAGCACGGGTGAGGCTTTGTGGCTGTTCAGAGAAGGAAAAAATGACATTTATTCATAGGCATGAGGGAAGGCTGCATGGAGGAAGTGGCCTTCGGTCTCTGCTGTGATGGGTGGATAGGATCCATGGAGGTGGAGGAACGTTTTTCAATTCTGTACTGCAGATGCAGACCTTTGGTCACTTGGGAGATTGCTGGCTGGTTGGAGGGCCTATAGCCTGTGACGTAGCAGGCCTGCTCCCCAGAAGGAATGGACATTCCACTGCCAAGTGCCTAGAGCCATGGGCCTATCTGCCTCCAGAGGCTGGGGGACTGCTGGAGACAGAGCGAGGGGACAGATACCCCGCAGATGGAGGACTGAGCGTGTGGGAGGCCAGGGAGCGAGAGGCAGCAGCACCTGGCTGTGCTGTGCTGGGTCCCACCCTGGAGCCCCAGGCCTCTGGACAGAGGCATTGCTAGTTCATGGGATGTGTGCACAGGGACTGCTGCTGCCGGGGAGGACCCATCAAAGTGAATCGCGGGTGCAACGGGCCGGGCGGTGCCAAGCCCAGTGGAGCCCAGCTGCTGGTGCTGGCGGTGGGGCGCATAGCAGCAAAAAAGGATATTGGCAGATTGAGAGAAGCCCAGACAGTCCAGGCCTGAGCAGGAATCACGTGGCTCTGAGAGATGTCACATCTGTTGGGACTGGGTGAGCTCTTGAGCGACCTTACTTGGATTGGTAACTTTGGTAAATCAGACCTCAAGGGCGCTTAATATCTTTGTCATGAAGGGAACCATTCACAGGGGGCCTGTGGAGAATCCAGTCATGGTCCAAGGCTAACTCCAGGGGCTGATGCCTGGATTGTGTAAAACTGCATTGACAAAGAACCCAAACAGAATTGCTTAGGGACTCATAATGCTGTAAGGTTGATGGGAGACTCTTGGGGCTCCGCTTGGTTGTTTGCCCTCCCAATCCCCAATTTGGATTATGTGAACTCCTGTGGAGAGGTGACTCTCAGTGTTAAGTGGCTGGCTGTGTGTAGGAAGCAGCAGGGAATGCAATCGGACAATCCCAGGCACAAAATATAGGCTCCGTAGTTTTTTTGTTTTTTTTTTTTAAGGAATTCCTTTATTTTTATTTATTTTTATTTATTTATTTATTTATTTTTGGCTGTGTTGGGTCTTCGTTTCTGTGCGAGGGCTTTCTCTAGTTGTGGCAAGTGGGGGCCACCCTTCATCGCTGTGCGCGGCCCTCTCACTATCGCGGCCTCTCTTGTTGCGGAGCACGGGCTCCAGACGCGCAGGCTCAGTAGTTGTGGCTCACGGGCCTAGTTGCTCCGCGGCATGTGGGATCTTCCCAGACCAGGGCTCGAACCCGTGTCCCCTGCATTAGCAGGCAGATTCTTAACCACTGCGCCACCAGGGAAGCCCCGGCTCCGTAGTTTTAACCTCCTGTTTAATGACATCTCAGCTTGGCAATATCAGTAAAGCCCGGGCAGAGTGGTTAGAGAGGACTGGAGGTACTTACTCAGAACCTTAAATTCTTCACCCTCACGGTCCCACTCTCTGATGGCATCCTCCCTCTCCCAGTGTCCACAGCAACCGTTTCAAAGTTTCACAGCACACTTGAAGTCCCCTACTTTCAGCATGTGACATTCTCACACAACACAGAGAATATGGTCTTGTCTTGCATCCACCTGGGCAAGGTCTCCCCTTCCTTCCTACTTCTTTGGTTACTCGATTCTCCTGCATCTTCAACCCCCGTATCTCCTCTGCCTTTTATTCATCTAGGATATAAACACTTTCAAATCAAACTCTCTTTACTTTCTCTCCCATCTCGCCACAGCCAATTTTTTTTCCTTCCCTTTCGATCCAGCTTCTTTATTATGATCTTCACTTCTTGCTCCCATTCATTATTCAAACCACTTCAATTTGTCTTCAGCCCCTAGCCAGTCCCAACAACCGCTCACACTAAGGCAGTTAAGGACCTCATTGCCGAATCCGGTTCACACCATGGTGCTGGCCATTGCCTCCTTTTCAGAACTCGCCTCCCTTGACTTACGTGATGCCATGTTCTCCTCCTGTCCCTTCTGACCTTTTTGATTGCTCTTCCTTCGTCTTCTTCATGGGCTTCCCATGGTTGCCACCTCTCTCCTTAAATATTGCTATTTTCCAAGCTCCTGTCCGCGGTCTTTTGGTCACCTCTCCTCCCCTCACTTCTCCTCCCTCTTCACACCTCTTCTTTCACTGCCTCACTTCTCATTCCCACTTTTCTCTTTTTATTCCTCTCTCCACCCAGTTCTTTCTCCATAGATAAGTCCATTCCCAAGATTTCAACTACACCCATGTGTAGATGGCCCTTGCCTCTGCCATCTATACTCTCCTGAACTCCAGACCCATGGGGTCAACCCATCTGGACAGTTCCACTTGGATACACCCACACTCAGCATGTCTGAAACTGAACTCACCTTCCACAAAATTCTCTCTCCTCCGTGATCTCCCATCTTGAGGAGCAGTGCTAGTGTCCAGCCCGTTACCCAAGTCAGAAAGCCCAGAAACCTGGCGGTCTTTCTTCACTACTTCCTCTCCTTTCCCCCTTCATACATGGAGCTGCCAATATTTAGAGTGTCTTCCTGTCCCCTCTGTCATTTCAATCCCCCACTTTCCATAGCTCTTTTTTCTCACCTGGATCCCATCACTGGTCCAACCCATCCTCTGTCAAGTATTGCTGACAAGCCTGCTGTCAAGTACGCCTTTGGAAATGAACGTCTGTTAGATCATTCGCCTGCTTTCTATCCTTATGTGGCTCCAAATGATCCAGACCTCTTACTGTGACCTCTGAGAGCTCTGGTCTTTGCCCAACCCAACATGCCATACTTGCCTGGCTCCCTCCTCACCTGGCTCCCTCCTCACTCCCCTGCCGTTGTTTCTACCTGAAACACTCTCCTTCTTTTTCCTTACTTCCCCTTCTTCGAACTTGATCTCCTCTCCTCTGGGAAGTCTTCTCCAGCCTTTCTCTCCCTACCCATCTCCAGGCTGGCCTAGCTGCCCCCTATTCTGCCCCCTGCCCATTTCTAGTGTAATCCCCAGCACACTGCTGAGTTTCTTTGTCTGTCTTCCATTATTGGTCTATGTGTAACCTGACCTTGTTAACCTGTGTACTCTAGCATCGAGTACAATACTTGACACATACTCAGTGATGTTGTTAGATCCATGCAAGAAAAATCCTGGACACCATGCTTGAGAGGGCCACAGATATCACAAACACACCCCCCCCAGAAAAGAAGTGTTGAATACTGGGGCACCTCTGTCATGAGGAATTCATTGCTCAGCCTGGCACAGCACAACCTGTAACTCAAAACATTTACTCTCATGACTAACACTGTTCAGGCTCCAGGGAAATGCTTCTGCACATCTCTCATCCTGTGGCCTTAAAACAAAAGGCAGCTGTGTCCAACTGCTGTGAGAGTTCATGGTTACACAGCAACTGGCCTAAAAAAACATCTATGGCTTTGGAGTACTCGGAAAATTTCAGTTGTGGAAATGCCTAGATAAGAGAAAATACAAGTTAATGAATTAACGTTCCTTGTCAAATATAATGAATGTAATGGATCCTTGCATAATGAAGTATTGCTTCCAGCAGTCCCAGGCATCCAGTTTTCTCCTTCCCTTGTTTCAAAAATATTCGTGAGTTAGCATGGTGTTCACTGTGGTTGCACACGGTGGCTGGCAAACAGTTCACGATATTGAACAATTCATTAGTCTTAATTTCGTGTTTGTGTGTATGCATAGACAGATGAAAAATGTGTGAAGCATGAATGACACTGATTTTATTTTGGTCAGGCTGCACTAAACTTTCTTTTTTAAAAATTTTTATTGAAATATAGTTTTACAAAGTTGTGTTAGTTTCAGGTGTACAGCAAAGTGATTCAGCTACATATATTCTTTTTAGAATATATATATTCTTTCCCATTATAGGTTATTACAAGATACTGAGTATAGCTCTCTGTGCTATACAGTAGGTCCTTGTTGGTTACCTATTTTATATATAGTAGTGTGCATATTTTAATCCCAAACTCCTAATTTATCCCTCTCCCCCTTTCCCCTTTGGTAACCATAAGTTTGTTTTCTATCTCTGTGAGTCTATTTCTGTTTTGTAAATAGGTTCATTTGTATCATTTTTTTCAGATTCCACATATAAGCAATATCACTTGATATTTGTCTTTCTCTGTCTGACTTACTTTACTTAGTATCATACTCTCTAGGTCCATCCATGTTGCTGCAAATGGCATTATTTCATTCTTTTTTATATGGCTGAGTAATATTCCATTGTGTATATGTACCACATCTTTATCCATTCATATGTCGATGGACACTTAGGTTGCTTCCATGTCTCAGCTATTGTAAATAGTGCTGCAATGAACATTGGGGTGCATGTATCTTTTCAAATCATAGTTTTCTCCGATATATGCCCAAGAGTGGGATAACTGGATCATATGGTAACTCTATTTTTAGTTTTTTAAGGAAGCATGAATGATACTGATTTTATTTTGGTAAGGCTACACTGCACTTTCTTTATGAAGCATTCTGTGCTTTAGGAAAACCATCATTTTATTATTAATCTCAAATCACTTAGTTGCAATGACTTTTAAATAATTCCATTCATGCAATGGTTTGTTACTAGTTCACTGCAATGTGCGTGTGGTAAGTGTGCAGTATGTTGATATTCATGAATTCAAAGGTTTTTAGAGAATGGAGAGACAATAAAATTGAATAAGCGTCCTAACGTTCCTTTAAAATATCTTCAACATGAATCTTTTGAATCTGAAAGAAAACAACAAAGAAATAATTTCAATAATGAACTGCAGCCTGTTACATGTTCTGGTAGTGGCAAAAATCACAAACAGCTTGAAACATCCTTTGATTTCGGGTAAGAATCAGTTCAAAGTAAAATAATTTGTAATTCCACAATTAAAAACCGGTTGATTATTTCAACAAAAAATACAAGTAGCTTATTATTCCTACTTACATAATGTTAGGGGCAAACGGACTCAAAAGTTGTATCACTGAAATATGAAAGTGCCAAACATGCATTTTTATCAAAATGGTAATTACGTTCTATTAAAACACATGGTTCCAAAAAAAGAATTCACAATCATCAATCACAAAAAATTTGAAATAACATCAAGAATCAATTCCATAAAGCTTTTGAAATAGTAAAAACATTCCAAAAATATTTAATCAAAATGTCAAAAAAGCAAGTAAAAAAATTTAGAAAACAATCAGAATTTTAAACGTTGTCTACTGTGTAGTTAAAAATAATCAAGCTTCTTCAGAAAGGAAAATTTTATGAGAACGTCAAAGAAAGAATAATACTGATATAAGCATATAATGCAATCTAGACTGAAAGTCCTTCTTATTATAAAACTTATTTAGTAAAATGAGAAAATAATTTTCAGGAAAACTTGAAACAAGAAGATACAAATTTTAATAATTATCAAAGGTGCTCCAGCTAGTCACATAAAAGAATTTTAATGACATACTTAAATTATGAAATTCAAGACTAAATATAGTTTAATGAGTTTTGTTGATAACCTAAAACCAAAAGGAGTAATATATTAAACTCTATTGTTGGTGCTTGGGAAAAAATATTTAAATGACAAATATTTACAGGAAAATCTTATTGCTTGATAAAAGGAATGAAACTTCGGTCAAAATTTTAGGAAACTTTCTGTATATTTTAGTTTGGAAATAAGCCACTGCATTCGATTATTTTGGATGATGCAATAAAAATGTAAATTAGATAGAATAGAGATTGTTCCCTGGGCCCATGTGCCAAATCTGGCCCGCTGCCTGATTTTGTATGGCCTGTGAACAAAAGAAGAAAAATATTTTGTGATGTATGAAAATTATATAAAATTCAAATCCCAGGGCCTTCCCTGGTGGTGCAGTGGTTAAGAATCCGCCTGCCAATGCAGGGGACACGGGTTTGAGCCCTGGCCTGGGAAGATCCCACATGCCGCGGAGCAACTAAGCCCGTGTGCCACAACTACTGAGCCTGCGCTCTAGAGCCTGCGAGTCACAACTACTGAGGCCCGCGTACCTAGAGCCCATGCTCCGCAACAAGAGAAGCCACCACAATGAGAAGCCCGTGCACCGCAACGAGAGTAGCCCCCGCTCGCTGCAACTAGAGGAAGCCCGCGTGCAGCAACAAATACCTAACTCAGCTAAAAATAAATAAATTAATTAATTAATTAAAAAAAATTCAAATCCCACTGTCCACAGGTACAGTTTAATTGGAACCCAGCCACGCCCATTCATTTACAAATTTGTGACCGCTTTCATGATACAACAGCACAGTTGAATAGTTACTACAGACACCCTGTGTCCTGCAAAGCCTAAAATAGTGACCATCTCGCCCATTACAGAAAAAGTTTAACAACTGCCAAAGTAAAACACTGAAAATCCTTTCTCCATAAATTTTATAATATGCTGCCATGCAAAAATAATAATTAGAAATAATTAAATTAAATGCCTGAAAATCTGGAAATTGAAAGTAATGAAAATGAGAATATTTTGATCTCCTGGGGCAGTCTGTAGGGCTAGAAGCTGCAAAAGCAGTTTGGAGAGGATAGCTAGCCTTGTACAGTCACGTTAATTGAAATTATTAAATGGAATTAATTAAATATTCTAAGATGTCAGTAACTTCCTTCAGCTCTCCACGCAAGAAAAGTGTTGATATTAAAGCTGGCAGATTAATTTGATGAAAGGGAAAAGTTATTGAGTATATAAAATAAAATAAATCAAAGTGTAAAGAGAGGTGGGTGATATTATTAGAGATAGAGAATTAGGACATACCCTTTGAAACTAAGTAAATATCAATTCCAAGAAGAGATATCATTCACTCGCCTTAAAAATTATTTTAAAATGGTTGTGTTGTTTAATGGCAAATATGAGGGAAAACTTCATAATATTAAAACCTGAAATTTGACCAAATGATGTTTATGAATCTCTATGAAGTAGAACAAAAAGTTTTTAAATGAAGACAACCAATTTTATATAAAATTCCAGTAAGTGATTTTCAGGACTTAGTCCTGAAATGTCATGAAAATAAAAAAGATGTTGAATCAACACAATTCTCAAACAGAACAATAAGAGCCAGAAAGTCTTCAAATGTCAATGCTATAAGTTCAGCAGAAGCTGAAAAAGATGTCAGCACCATGAACAATATGATATTACGATGAATTATCTATGAATTGAGACTACAGGCTACCGAATGACTATCAATGTAATGGTGTCATTGTTAGGAGAATTGATGTTGCTTCTGCTTCCAATCATTGCTCACTCAGAGGCCTTTAGCAGTAACAGCCCATGTCGAACAAAAGACCACACTAAGATTTTCTGAAAATCACCAAATAATTTAGAAATTAAAATTTTTTTTTAAAGGTACATTTATTCTCCAGTCCTTTTCTTTATTTATATTTATTTTTGGCTGTGTTGGGTCTTCGTTTCTGTGCGAGGGCTTTCTCCAGTTGCGGCGAGCGGGGGCCACTCTTCATCGCGGTGCGCGGGCCTCTCACTGTCGCGGCCTCTCCCGTTGCGGAGCACAGGCTCCAGATGCGCAGGCTCAGTAGTTGTGGCTCACGGGCTTAGTTGCTCCGCGGCATGTGGGATCTTCCCAGACCAGGGCTCGAACCCGTGTCCCCTGCATTGGCAGGCAGATTCTTAACCACTGCGCCACCAGGGAAGCCCAGAAATTAAATTTTTTGATGAATGATTTAATAGCAGCTTTATTCTATACAAACATATAGATTTTAGAGAATAAAAGGATTTATAAGCATTTCATTCTTATTAATGTTATATACTCTATATCAATATACCAAATATGTCTTCCTACATGTATTACATTTCTATATCTGCAGCTCCGTGTTACTTTACCTGTTGTGAAATATTTTGACAATGGCCCCTAGGCACCGCACACATTCCATACTAGTTTTCTGTCCTGGCCTCACCTTTCGAATGGCACACATGAAATTGACTTGCCAGCTCTGACCGTGGCTCCAGTCAAGAACTATTCTGGTTCTCCCCTGCAGCTGGCTGCACAGCCTCGGACTGCCTTGAGTCACACCCCCTTAAATTCAGCGCAGGCCTCAGTCAGTCTCAACAGGGCCTGAGTAGTTGAAGGAAGCCCGCTTACTCCCTTTCTGCCTATATCAAAGCTTACAGTCTGCGAAGCATCTGAACTCTTGGTCAAAATGCTCTTTTCCCAGGGGCCATTTTTATTTCATATCTCGCAGAAGGAAAAGCTATATTCCTCTATAGAAGAATTTCAGGCATCAAAGGCAAGTGGGGAAGAATTTTGGGAGCTGAAGAATCTAGAATCCTAATGTTTTATGAGTCCACCTGTAAGTCAAAAGAGAAAAAACTTGGACTTTTAACATATTATTTTTCCAGAGCGGGGAAAAAGAAGCCCGTCTACATCCTTTGGTTTCTGCTTTATCATCTGGATGGATCGTGCGAGTGTACAGGCTTAAATGAGGTGAAGTTGCTGACTGATACATCACTTGTTATGTCATGGAGTATAAAGTCATGAGGTTTAATGGAAAAAGACAGCTTGAAAAGACATCTGTGTAAGCCAGCTTTTAGAATCATGTTCAAGAGGTCTTAAATCTTGACATTGATTGATAAACTGGCCATAATGTCAAACAAATAAGTATGTCTATATCTTCAATAGTCCATACAATAAAAATAATCGCTAGTGTTAACTGGATGCTCCTCTATGCCAGGTGTTGTGTTAAGAATTATATATGCAATCTCATTTAATCCTCAAAACAAATTTAGGAGATAGGTAATATTTTTATCCCCATTTACACATTTTACAGCATGCTGAGTATTCTCTGCTTGAATCCCTCTTCCTAATCCATTTTTGGCCCATCCGGGTCCTACTCTGTGCCCCAGGCCTCCCTTATCCTCTGGATTCTGTTTGGGTTCGGCCAATGGGAGTCACCACCGGAGACTGGAGGGTGGGAGCTGAAACACCAGTTCTTCTCTTTCTCCTTTCCAATCCAAGGGTAGTAAGTTTCCCGCTGTTGCTGGTCTCTGAGCACCCTGACATCTCTTGGTTCCCTTAGCCCTGCACACACTTCCAGAAATAGTCTCTTCACTAAATTGTCTTCACAGATCCCAGCTGAGTGTGCCTTCTGTTTCCTGCTGGAACTCTGACAAGTTAATATTTGATCTCTGAACTCCCTGCCAAAGATCCTGTCCTCTTAACTTCTTCACTTACTGCCTTCTTCTAAATGCTATATTTTTGTTTGTTTGTTTGTTTTGCAATGTCTGTTTGGCTTTATTTGAAGGGAGCTGATCTTACCTATAAAGTTACCCATTTTTCAGGTGGGCACCGATTATTTCGACCCTTCACTGTAGGAACCATCTTCTGTAGCTATATATACATATTCATGGGTATCAATCCTCTCCGTGGTATTACTACTTCTTATTGGCGAGTGTGTAGTTAGAAAGTCTCAAGGACTGGCATTCAGCTTGACACAAGCACACATTTTAGTAACTGGCAAGCAGTTTTTATCCCTTTAAACCAAAATCAACATTTGGGGGCATTTCTGGAAAATGTGATTAGGCAAATTTCAGTAAGATGCTGTTCATGGCTTTAGCAAGGTTGTGTGGAGAAGGACTTTCTTTATTGGTAGCTCAAGGAATTCAGCAGCTCAATTGCACTCTTTGGAAAACTTGAATATTTACAATATAATTTTATAAATGGATAAATGTTCTTGTGCCTGGGCAAATTAGTATCCTTTTAAAATCAGAGCAGAGATTGGAAATAGAGGCTTGAGTTGCAGCTTCACGCTGGCTCCCCATTTCTTAGCAGTGAAGTAAGAAAATATATTTAAAAACTTGTCCTGGGATCTATATGCCTAGATGTAACTCAGTATTAAATAATGTGTAAGACAACCACACTTATAATAGATTTTAAATAACACATAAATGTAATCCAATTTTCCTTTTCACAACCCTCATGATTCACATTTTCTTAGCCACTGGCATTCTTACATACAGTTTCCAAGTTGATAGGATTGACTTTTTTGTTTTTTAATGGTGCTGTGACTAAGCAGGGACAGCTTCCTGTTAGAGCTACGGTGCTCCAGGCACCAGTTCACCACCTGGGTATGTTCTGCCGTGGGCATGCATGTGCTAAGATAATTGCGACTTATCAAAGTCCAATTCTGGATTTTAATTTCCTCAGCACAAGCCCAGGAAACAAACAAACAGGAAACACATTATAATAGTGCACAAGTCTGAATTCCAGTTTTAGAAAAGAACGGGATTTTTATCCAAACCAATCAAACTTGGTAATTAAACATTTATTTACCTATTATAAAGTGTTCTTTTTTGCACTTAACCATATAGATGAATTACTGCATGAGAAAATAACACTTTAAATGTTGCTTTATAGATCTAATAACATTACAGAGTTGCTAAGGTAGAAAATTATTACAAAACACAGCTCCTAATTTTATAGATATTAAGGCTGTGTTCCAAAAGAGATCTCAAAATCCCCAAGAAAATCTAAGACCTCAATATCCTATCTGCTGACTTCCGCCTGAAACTTTAGGGTAGAGTTTCATTCTTTTAGTTTAAATTCTTTATTTATTTATTTATTTATTTATGGCTGCGTTGGGTCTTCGTTGCTGCGTGCAGGCTTTCTCTAGTTGCGGCGAGCGGGGGCCACTCTTCATTGCAGTGCACGGGCTTCTCATTGCAGTGGCTCCTCTTGTTGCAGAGCACAAGCTCCAGGCGCGAGGGCTTCAGCAGTTGTGGCTCGTGGGCTCTAGAGCACAGGCTCAGTAGTTGTGGTGCTCGGGCCCGTCCTCTCCGAGGCATGTGGGATCCTCCTGGACCAGGGCTCGAACCCGTGTCCCCTGCATTGGCAGGCGGACTCCCAACCACTGCGCCACCAGGGAAGCCCCTAGGTTCAATTCTTAATGCCTGTTAAAATGCAATACCACCACTGGAAGGTAGGAGTTTGTATTAGATTTGGCTTCATGTAACCAAAAACCCCACATAGCAGTGGTTAAACACATAGGAGTTTATTTTCCCCTCATGTATAGTAAATCCTAAAGTAGGCAGTCCAATGTTGGGAGGGAAGTTCCATGATCATCAAGAAACCAGTTCCTTTTGGTCTTTTACTTTATCATCCTAAGTGCATGCATTCCATCTCCAAATTCCACTCAGAGTCCAAGATGGTTGCTGAAGCCGAAACCATCATATATGTATTCCAGTCAGCAGGAAAAAAGAAAGAAAGGCAAAAGGCCCATTGGTGCCAGCTTCTATCCACTTCTGAAGAGGCTTCCTGAACATGCCATCCAACAACTTCTTTTTATATCGCATTGTTCAACCCTACCTGAAAGATAGGTTGGGTAATGTAGTCTTGTCACTTGTCTCATTAAGATCTAGTATAAAACTAAGATGCTGTATCTGAGGCAGAAAGATAATGAGTGGTCTTGACCACAGAAGGATAACGTTTTCAATCTTTTATCAGTCATTTAAGCATTAGTGGGGGGACTTCCCTGGTGGTCTAGTTGGTAAGACTCTGCACTCCCAATGCAGGGGGCCCGGGTTCTATCCCTGGTCGGGCGACTAGATCCTGCATGCGTGCCACAACTAAGAAGTCCGCCTGCCTCAACGAAGATCCCGTGTGCTGCAACTAAGACCCGGCACAGCCTAAATAAATAAATAAATAAATATTTATTTATTTAAAAAAAAGCATTAGTGGGGATAAGGGACCTGAATAAATTATTTAAAGAGAGTATAGAAAAGCACTGAGATCTGAGACGAGAAGGGAGGGAGCAAAACTGAATCAGGGAAGGAAAGCTAAAGAAAAGATTCAGTGCTTGGCACTTAACTAGTTAATCAAGAAGGATTTGTGGAAGGAAGGGGGAAGAAATAGAGGAAGGAAGGAAGAAAGAAAGAAGGAAGGAAGGAAGGAAGCGAGGGAGAAAAGATTGCATTTTTGTAAATGCTTTGGAGATATAGACCTGTTTTGTTGATTTTTCTACCCCTAAAAGCCCCCAGCACAGTCTCTTGCCATTTAAGCAGTTTGGATGTAAAGTCACTCCTTTCTTTAAGATATGATATATTTTGTTCTCCCTTGAAAATGTCATATCATTTTGTCATCTCCTTATATATCACTCTCTCCCACTAAACCATGCATTCTCAATGGGAGAAACATGGTCCCCAAGGGACCAAAAATCTTAGATATGACAATGATTTATGGCTCTTCAAAGGGCCACAAATACATAAAGAGATAAACAGTGTACCTGTGGATTTAAAATTTCGTGAAGGACGGTCTCTTAGGCGAAAAAAGAGATCTACAAAGGCTCTTTAAGTGGGGAGATAATGAAAAGAAGGTTGAGAAACACTATGCTAAACTCTGAGTTCCTTGAGTTCGGAAGGAAATCTCATTTATTCTGTGTTCCCAGAACCTAGCATGGTACCTGGTACCAGAAGGTAAATGAATGTCTGTTGAATCAATAAATAAATGTCCAGAGGGACAGCTTAATAGAGAAGAGTCCAAAGGTACAAAGAAATATTTTATTAATATCACAGTTTGGGACCACCTCTAACCCCTGCCCTACCAACTATGCCAGACAGCAAATAAACTCTATCTGCCCACCCCAGAATGTATGAACCTCGATGCAAAGGTCGGTGCAAACATAGTTGATGAAAGAGAGAACAAAGATGAAGGCAGAATTTAAGCAGGAGGAAAAGAGTTTAAAAAAAAAAAAAGTATTGTTTCTAAAAGTACCAGAAGAATAGGAAAGAAAAGGCCAGAGTGGGGAATGTGGACAATTTTCTGTTCCCATCTATCCCTTCGTTTCTCTCTCCCTCCTATTTTAATATTTTCTCCTTTTACAAAAGGTTTTGAAAGTTAGTTCTGAGTAAACCAGCAGGAAGGCATTGAAACTTCAAAAATAATTCATCTTTTGGAACACTGGAGGAGATCTGAAAGTGTTTCTCACAATTAATACAATATTATTTAAAGCAATGGCTCCCAAGAATTTTGGAGTTTCGATGTGTAGTTGTTTGAACATATGGACTAAATGCAGATTGTATAAATGCCTGCACATGTGCACATGCACACACACACAGACACACACATACACGACACATGTTTTGTTATCTTATAGAAATAACCTAAAAGGAAACTCTTTGTGTGGGGCTTTACAATTTTGATCACCCTGGGGATCCCTGATGTATTCATTTTGGTAGATCAGTTCTAGATCATTCCAGCTGACAGGGACTTAACCACCAATGCCTTCTAAATTTTTTTTTTTTAAATAACAGTTTTATTCACATAGCATACAGCTCACCCATTTAAAGTGTACAATTCAATTTTTTTATATTTACAGTTGTGTAACTGTCACCACAATAAATTTTAGACCATTTCATCACCCTAAAAAGAAACCCCCATACTCATTAGCAATCACTTCCCATTTTCCCTCAAACCTCCCCCTTGCCCCGCTCCAGCCCTAGGCAACCACTAATGTACTTTCTGTTTCTATATATTTGCCTATCCTGGACATTTCCTATAAATGGAATTATGCAATATACAGTTTGTGGCCTTTTATGACTGACCTCTTTCACCTGGCATCATGTCTTCGATGGTCATCCATGTTGTAACATGTATCAATACTTGTTCTGTTTGGCAGCAAATTATGCTTAGAGACTGAGATTGTCTTTGCCAATAATTTATGTAACACAAGTTCAGTGCAGGAATTATAATAATTTCACAAGCCAGTAGCATACAGGATAATGTCTCTTAATAAGCCAATAAGGAGATACACCAAACCAGTGAGAGATTAATCACACTACTATTCCAGACAAGGAGGAGATGAAAGGAAAGTCCAAATTTCGATGAGGTGTACGACTTGGTTCTCAGGTCGGCTTCGCCAACCAAGCGCTGACATCCAGCTGCGGGCCGCAAAAGTGCAAGTCCCTTATTTTTAGAGCATATTGCCAAGGAATACAAGCACTGGTGTTGGTGGGCAAGATGATCTCCTTCACGGGGAGCTTCACAGTTTTCACCACTGCCAGGAGAGAGTTACTTTGCCTGGGCAGGAGCTAATGCCCCAAGGTCTTTGGAGAGCTATTCAGATCAGCAGAGTAGACTCGTCCAGACTGGACACTCTCTAGTTGCTGGTCAAACCTCTTGGTATCTAAAGCTTAAATATACCCCAGCCACAGTGGCTCTTCCACGTGTTCAGTAGCTCAGTAGCTGAGCTACTGAAGGCTTATAAACAACCACAGATGTAGATCACAACATCCTGACGTGGCCTCCTCCATGTAAACAACTTTACTCTTAGAACTAAACAACTTCATTCTTAGATCAAAACAAGTGGATTTGAAATCGTATCAAACTAATACACAAAAGTACCTCATTCCTTTTCATGGCCAAATAATATTTTATGGTATGGATATGCCGTGTTTTCTTTATCCAGTTGATGGACATTTGGCTGTTTCTAATTTTGGGCCGTTATGAATAATGCTGCTATGAACATTCATGTGCAAGTTTTTGTGTAGACATATGTTTTCATTTTTCTTGGGTATATACCAAAGAGTAGAATTGCTGGATCACATGGTAACTCTATGTGAAAGCTTTTGAGGAACTGTCAGACTGTTTTCCAAAACCACTGCACCATTTTACATTCCCACCAGTAGTGAGTGTATGAGGGTTCCGATTCTCCATATCCTTACCAATACTTGTTATTTTCTCTTCTTTTAATTATAGCCATCCTCATGGGTGTGAAATGGTATCTCATTGGGGTTTTGATTTGCATTTCCTTGATGACTAATGATGAGCAAATTTTCATGTGCTTATTGGCCATTTGTATATCTTCTTTAGAGAGATGTCTGTTCAGATCCTTTGCCTGTTTTTAAATTGGGTTGTCTTTTTATTGTTGAGTTGTAAGAGTTCTTCATATTTTCTAGGAACAAGTCCCTTAACAGTTATATGATTTGCAAATGAGAGGGAACAGAATTTGCTACCCACAGATATGCCTCTTTGGCATTTTATTTTGAGCTGATTCTTTTTGAGAGGCTGCAGACACAGGAAAAATCTCTGAAATCGGAGTGGAAGTTGCCCTTTTGTTAGAGATATTTTACATTTATAAGGAAAATCTCCATTTGTAAGGGAGTCTCCATCTCTGTAACAGGAAGAGAAGAATGACTAAATCTCTAGAAGCACTTATCAATGGAGAAGGCGTGAACTTATATCTGCATAACAACCTTACCCTTGTTTGTTGTTTCCTGGTAACCTCCTATTAACAGGCCTTCCCCACTTCTACCCCCAACATCTTCTTTTGTCTTTAGCTGGAACTGATATTGAAGGTGGTGGCTTGGGCCATTTCAGGGAGTTACTCAGTTCCCCGGGGTCTCTCCCATGTATACAGCAGGTGTGCATGTTCTTAAACTTCTATTTATTTTTCTCCTGTTGGTCTATCTTTTTATTATGGGTGGTGGGGGCGTCTCAGCCAAGAACCTAGAAGGGTAGAAGGAAAATTATTTTTCCTCCCCTACACAAATATTTTCTTCCAATCTGTGAGTTTTTTTATTTTCTTGATGCTGTTCTTTAAAGCACAGCAGTTCTTAATTTTGATAAAGTACAATTTATTTTTTGTTGTTTGTACTTTTGGTATCATTCTAAGAAATCATTGCTTAATCCAAGGCCAGGAAGATAGAGGTCTATGTTTTTTTTTCTAAGAGTTTTACAGTTTTTACTCTCATTTCAGTCGTTGATCCATTTTTTGAGTTAACTTTTGTACACTGTGTAAAGTAGGTTTTTACGCTTTACACAGTGTAGGTCTCCAACTTAATTCTTTTGCGTGTGGGTATCCAGTTATCCCAGAACCATTTGTTGAAAAGAGTATTCTTGCCTTATTGAATTGTTTTGGCACCCTTGTTGAAAATCAATTGACTGTAAATGTGGAAGTTTATTTCTGGACTCTTAATTCTATTCCATTGGTCTATATATATGTCTGTCCTTATGCCAGTACCACACTGTCTTAATTCATGTGTTTTTTTAATATATATATGCATTTTTTATTTTTTATTTATTTATTTTTTTCAGGCATTCTCAGGTTGGCTTTATCAAACATTTCTAAGCATTTAGTTCAAAATGTTTTTGCCCTTTTTGTTTCACTTTCTACAAAACTGCTATAAGATGCCAAAGATGAGCAGAAATTGAGAAAACTTTCTATCTCAAAAATAATGACAGAAGTTTAGAAACAAATGTTAAGAGAAAAACGGCTTGAGTGTTAAAACATAATTATCAACCCATATCCCTCTAATGTATGATAGGTCAAGATGTTGATCATGGAAGTAATTGAATAATTCAGTAAGTCTTGTGTAGACCCTATTCATTTCTTTTTTCTTCTTTTTTTTTTTTAACCAAGGAGACACAGACATACACTGAAAACTATAAATTGTTGCTGAAAGAAATTAAAGATGTAAATAAATAGAAAAACATCCATAATTAATGTGGTTTTGTATTAGGTTTTGAAATCAGTAAGTTTAAGTCCAAATTTGTTATTCTTTTAAAAAATTGTTTTGGCTGTTCTGGGTCTTTTCCATGTCCATATGAACTTTAGGAACAGCTTGTCAATTTCTGTAAAACACCCAGCCTAGATTTTGCATTTAATCTGTAGGTCAACTTGAAGACTACTGCTACTTTAACAATTTAATTCTCCTGATCCATGAACATGGATATCTGTCCATTTACTTAGGTCTTTAATTTCTTTTAACAATGGTTTATACTTTTCAGAATATAGGTGTTGAATTTCTTTCTTTAATTTTATTCCTGAGTGTTTTATTCTTTTCGATGCTACCGTAAATGAAATTTTTAAAAATTTCATTTTCTGATTGTTCATTGTAAGTATATAGAAATACAATTGATTTTTGTATATTGATTTTATATCCTGCAACCTTTCTGAACTTGTTTATTAGTTCTAGTAGATTTTAGAGAATTATGTGGGATTTTCTACGTATAGGGTCATGTTATCTGTGAAAGAAGATAGTTTTACTTCTTCCTTCCTGCTGTGGCTGCCTTTTATTTCTTTTTCTCGCTTAATTTCCCTGGCTAGAACCTCTAGTACAATGTTGAGTTGAAATATTGAGAGCAGACATCCTTCTCTTCTTCCTGATTTTAGGGAAAGCCATTAAGTATGATGCTAGCTGTGGTTTTTGTTGTTGTCTGTTTGTTTGTTTTTTGGCAGATGCTCTTTATCAGGTTGAGAATATTCCCTTATATTTCTAATTTGTTGAATGTTTTTATCATGAAGAGGTGTTGAATATCTTCAAATGCTTTTTCTGCATCTATAGAGAGGATCATGTGGTTTTTTCCCTTTATTTTGTTAATATAGTGTATAACAGTAATTGATTTTTGCATGTTAAACCAACCTGCATTCCTGGGATTAAATTATACTTGGTCACAGTGTATAATCCTTTTTATAAGATGCTGTGGATTTTTACATCTGTATTTATGACAGATATTGGTCTGTAGTTTTCTTAACTTACGATGTCATAGTCTGGTTTTGTTATCAGGGTAATACTGGCCTCATAGAATGAGTTGGGAAGCATATCTTCCTCTTTTGTTTTTTGCAACAGTTTGTGAAGACTTGGTATTAGTTCTTTAAATATTTGGTAGAATTCACCTGTGAAGTCATCTGGGCCAGGGCCTTTCTTTGTGGGTAGTTTGTATGGTTACTTATCCAGTCTCTTTACTTGTTATAGGTCTACTCACCTTTTCTGTTTCTTCTTGAGTCAGTTTAAGTAGTTTGTGTCTTTCTAGACGTTTGTCATCCAGGGTATCTAATTTGTTGTCATACAGTTGTTGATAGTATTCCTTATAATCCTCTTTATTTCTTTAAAGTTGGTATTAATGGCCCCTCTTTCAATTCTGATTTTAGTAATTTGAGTCTTCTCTCTTTTTTTCCTGGTCAGTGTAGCTAAAGATTTGTTAATTTTGTTGATCTTATCAAAGAACCAACTTTTGTTTCATTGATTCTATTGTTCTTCTATTTTATTAATTTATGCTCTAATCTTTATTATTTCAATGTTTTCTTTATTTTTAATATTTATTTTAATTTAATTTATTTTTATGGCTGCATTGGGTCTTAGCTGCGGCATGCAGGATCTTTCGTTGTGGCCTGCGGGTTTTCTCTTCTCTAGTTGTGGTGCATGGGCTCCAGAGCGCATGTGCTCTGTAGTTGCAGCATGCAGGCTCTCTAGTTGTGGTGCGCAAGCTCAGTAGTTGTGGCACACAAGCTCAGCAATTGTGGTGCACGGGCTTAGTTGCCCTGCGGCATGTGGGATCTTAGTTCTCCGACCAGGGATCGAACCTGTGTCCCCTGCATAGGAAGGCGGCTTCTTTACCACTGGACCACCAGGGAAGTCCCAATGTTTTCTTTTATAAATGAAAAGAACTATGGCTTTAAGAGGCAGAGAGAGTTGCCCTAAGAAATTAACACACATACCTTTTATCCTTTCTTTTAAATGTAAGTCTTAAGCTTTGGAAGTATAAAATGAATCAAGTATCAAGACTCAAGATGCACAGTACAGGGTTTTCATATAATCCTGTCCACCATAATTAATCAATCTTGCATGAATGAATGTGTTAGAGAGTGGCTAGCTGATCACTAAAACTAGATCCTTTTCCTCCTGGGCACCTAGGTGAACCGCATTTCCCAGCCTCCCTGCAGTTAGGTATAGCCATATGGCTGAGCTCTAGCCTGACCAATAAAATGCAAGCAAAAGTGAAGTGCGCCATCCAGACCTGGCTCATAACACTACCCATTCACAGTCCTCCCTCCCCTCCCCCCAACCTGCTGGCTGGACGGTGGCCCTCAGGGCAATCTTCAAAGCCATAGACTGCAGATGGTAGAGCCTCTCTTACTGGCTGTGTCTACCCTATTCATCCATACTCAAGAGTAGTGTAACCAAGTTCCACTGTGGTTTTTGTTATAAAGAAGAAAGAATTGAAACTTTCCAGAATTCAACCCTGAGATGACTCTAAACCCTGTAGATACAAAGTTTTCCCACTTGAATCTGCTGTAGCCGTGTGTGCCTGAATCTTTAGAATTTGCATGGTGATTTAGGAGGTATAAAGGGCTGTCATATATTATCTCATTTAATCCTAAATGAATGTAATGTCAATGAGAGTGGAGAATATGCATATCTTGGCCCCTTCCTCATTCCCAGCGCCTCCCGAAGTAGCTGGCACATAATAGGTACTCAATAAATACGTGCTAAATGAATGAATAGGAAAGCTTGATTAGTTTGAGGGCATGGAGAGAGAGACTTACAAGAACCTAGAAGCAGTTTAAACTGTGGTTCTTATGTCTAGAGCAATATTAATGTACAGTATCAGTGCCTGGCACATAGTAGGCATGCAACAATATATATTATTTATATACCTATAATGTATATATAGTATATACATCATGTGTTAGATATCATATATACTATTATTATATACTTTAATAAAGCATAATTTTACTAATTAATTTACTTAAATATATATAATTGGCATTAGAATGACTTGAGAACTTGACCATCTAGCCAGAGTAAACTTGACGAATAGGCAGAATCCAATAAGAGGCATTCAAGTATTTCAGCCCTCTGAGATAGGATAAAATTTCATAATAGAGTGAAGCCATAGATAGATTAGGTAAATCCAATCAGACAGTGAAGCATTCTGGATTGAAGAGTTTTTTATTGACTCTTATCAGATGAAAAAGGGGAAAGAAGTTACAAAAGTAAATAAGCCTTGACTTGAACTTACTCCGGGGATTCTGAGAGCAAAACTAACCTCATTTATGGGATCTGAACTTGGAGTTTTCTGTTGGGATGGCCACTATGACAAAATGTTGGGGCGGAGGGTGGGACCATAAGGCCGTTTGGTTGTAAGAAAGATCACTATGAATGTCTGTAGTTCCAGATCGCACATTCTGACCAAATCTCAGCCAACTGAGAAGATAACCCCAAAATTCACATGGGGTGTGACCCCAAATTGCTTGCAATGACATCATTGTCTCCTTAAATGGCACCTTAAACCCAGGGTTTCTCCACCTTGGCACCATTTGTATTTTGCACTGGGTAACTCTCTGTTGTAGGAGACAGTCCTTGTGCATTGTACCATATGCAGCAGCATCCCTGATCTCTACCCACTAGATGCCAGCAGAATTTCTCCCCCACTCAGATTGTGACAACAAAAACATCTCTGGACATAGGCAAATATGCCCTGAGAGGCAAAATCACCCTCTATTGAGAACCACTGCTTTAACCCTATGAAGATTTACAGTTCAGTGTAGAGCTAGGTAAATAAATCAAACCCACAGTATTAATATTTTTGTCTTAGATGTGGAAATTCTCTGTGTATATCTATTTGCAATGTTTAAGATAATTTTGAGTATTTGACTGTCTAACAAATTGGCCTTATGTTTCTAATTTAACATGTGTACATGACTAATTGATTTAGGCTTGTAACAACTAGTTTACCAAGTTTGTAAACAATATTAGAACATTTGAGAGAACTTATTTAGAAGTTTAATTTATTAAATATATTAGAATCAGTGACATTCTTGAGGAAGTTCTTTGTTAGGAAACAACTGATATATTTAAACAGAAAATAAAATATATTAAATGTATAAAGTTGGCTTAAGGACTTCCCTGGTGGTGCGGTGGTTAAGAACCTGCCTGCCAATGCTGGGGACACAGGTTCGAGCCCTGGTCTGGGAAGATCCCACATGCCGCGGAGCAGCTAAGCCGGTGTGCCACAACTACTGAGCCCGTCGTGCTCCGCAACAAGAGAAGCCACCGCAATGAGAAGACTGCGCACCGCAACGAAGAGTAGCCCCTGCTCGCCACAGCTAGAGAAAGCGCGGGCGCAGCAACAAAGACCCAACACAGCCAGAAATAAATAAGTTTATTAAAAAAAAAAATTTGGCTTAAAATTATTTAAAAGAGCTTAATTGTCAAAGTCCCTGTAAAATTATTGATAAAATGCAATTATATTTATAAGGAAAACAAGATTTGTAAGTTGATCTTAAAAGCTTAAGAAAGATCTAGGTTTTTAAGTTTTAAAATTTGCTAATTTAATTTAAATCAAATATTATTTCCAAGAACCAAATTAACCTCTGAATAATATTTTCTGTGTGCGAAAGCCATCCTTAAGGACAAAAAAGAACTTCACGTTGACAATACGAAGTTAGTTGCCTCATAAGGGGTGTGACCGATGGTTTTACACATAGTCCCTGGGGGGCTGTGAGGAACAGTCTTTCATCCTCTTATTTCACGGAATCACTTTCTGGAATGATGAATAAGATGTATGACTAAAAATGAGAAAATCGAGGGGGATAATATGGGGAAAAGTATTCCCTCAAAATGAGGGAAAATGTTTTGGGGTATTTATTTATTTATTTATTTATTTATTTAAATGACCTTTTGTTTTATTTTATTTTAAAAAAATTTTTTATTTATTATTTATTTATTATGTTTATTTTTGGCTGTGTTGGGTCTTCGTTTCTGTGTGAGGGCTTTCTCCAGTTGAGGCGAGTGGGGGCCACTCTTCATCGCGGTGCGCGGGCCTCTCACTATCGCGGCCTCTCTTGTTGCGGAGCACAGGCTCCAGACGCGCAGGCTCAGTAGTTGTGGCTCACGGGCCCAGTTGCTCCGCGGCATGTGGGATCTTCCCAGACCAGGGCTCGAACCCGTGTCCCCTGCATTGGCAGGCAGATTCTCAACCACTGCGCCACCAGGGAAGCCCCTTATTTTATTTTTTAATTAATTAATTCATTTTTAAATTTTTGGCTGCGTTGGGTCTTCGTTGCTGCATGCGGGCTTTCTCTAGTTGTGGAGAGTGGGGGCTACTCTTCGTTGTGGTGCATGGGCTTCTCACTGCAGTGGCTTCTCTTGTTGCTTAGCATGGGCTCTAGGCACACGGGCTTCAGTAGTTACGGCACAGGCTCCATTAGTTGTAGCGCATACTCAGTAGTTGCGGCATGCGGGCTCTAGAGTGCAGGCTCAGTAGTTGTGGCGCACGGGCTTAGTTGCCCCGCGGCATGTGGGATCTTCCCAGACCAGGGCTCGAACCCGTGTCCCCTGCATTGGCAGGCGGATTCTTAACCACTGCACCACCAGGCAAGCCCCTTGGGGTTTTTTAAATTGAATTTGAGGGGAAAAATATTCAGGATAAGTTGTCAATACTCTCTTAAACGTGGATTAAGAACCAGCGCATCTAACTTACAGGCCCCGATTTCCCAGCCCAGTTCCCGGGAAGAGCCTGGTGTTGGAAGGACAGAGGCGTAGAAGGTGGCCCTGGCCAGCTACACGCTCCACCTGGCACGCGCCTCAAGGACAGTTTGGGGGCTGAAAACACAGAGCAGGCAAACACGTGAGCTGAGAGCTGTCTGAATAAACTGGACCCTGCACATGCTCTGCTGGTGGCTCTCGCCTGCAGTCTCTGTCCTGGAGCCAGCTGCTGGAAGGCGGGCCTCAGGGGCACGGGTGCGCTGCTGGCCCTGGGGACGCCGCCACTTTGCAGCTCTCTCCCGCCAGGAGCCGCCGGTGCCGGGCTGCACACTCAACACTTTGCCTTTATTATCAGTGAGTCCCCCCAGAGCTGGCTGCTGTCTCTCCCCCAGTGACGGATGGAGAAACTGAGGCTCGGAGGGGTGGCCACTCAGCTAGGGAGGATAAGCTGTCAATCTTATAGGCAAAAACCAGCGAGTAAAAATAAAGTGTCAGAAGAATCAGAAAATCATCTTATCATAAAATGAGACTGATTTGGTAAAGTCTCAGGTGGCAAATGCTATATTCAATGAGCTTGGGGTTTAGGGTTGTGTTGATTTCTGAATTTGTTTGGTAATATGGTGAACCGTAAGTCCAGAAAACACTAAACCTTTTTTTAAAAATCACGATGTCAGTGGGTTCTTTGGTTGTCGAATTTCACTTGCATATAATTGCCTCAAAGTGTAGGTGCAGCATTTGAAACAAAATGAAAAAAAAATTAAACTGATAATGATGTTCTTGCTCTCTGAATAAACTCTGTTTTTAAATAGAATATACCAAACATGGTGGTTTTAAAGACCAATCCTAATTTTGTGAAATACATTTTTATTTTTCTAAACTGGAAAAGAACTGTATGTCTGTCAAGGGCACTGAAGATAGGCAATGGAGAAACAGGTTTTGATTTAATTTACCAAAAAAAAAAAAGAAAAAAACCCCCAAACTTGGTTATGGGTTTTTCCCCCTTATACTTAAAACATATTTGTATTTTACATCTATAATAATGAGTAACTTTGGGAATAAATGTTTATTTTAGTTGAAAACGTACAAAGACTAAAATATTAATGAGGGGGTCTAGAAAAAGTTTGAGAGGCAGGGATGGAAATAGAATGATTTAGCTTGAGAATTATCAGTACAAATATTAGTAACCACTAACATTGATTGAACCTTTACTGTGTGCTGGATAGTCTACTAAATTCTCAACACCAATGCTTCTCAAATTGTAACATGTATAAGAATCATTTGGGGGAATTCCCTGGTGGTCCAGTGATTAGGACTCAGTGCTTTCACTGCCAGGGGCCCAGGTTCAATCCTTGGTCAGGGAACTAAGATCCCACAAGCTGGAGGCACAGCCAAAAAAAAAGAATCCTTTGGGGATCTTTAAAATGCAGATTTGCAGATTCTGTTTTAGTAGGTCTGGGCAGAAACCTGAGATTTTGCATTTCTAAGAAGCACCCAAGTGATGCAGATACCACTGTTTGGGTTTGTGAACCAAACTTTGGATAGCAAAGTTTTAGTTGGATCATCTCATTGAATTCTCACAGTAACTCGATGTACTATTAATGTCTCCATTTTGCAAACAGAGAAACTGAGTCCTAGGGAGATTAAGTGATTTGCCCAAGTAGTGGGGCTGGCATTCTGACTCTAAATCTACATTTTAAAATTAGAATCATCTAGCCAGTGGTTCTCAATTCTGGCTGCACATTAGACCCACCTAAAGAGCTTTTAAAAATACTGATGGCCCCACCATTTAAATCAGGTTCTCTAAGGATGGGGCCTAAGCATCAGTATTTATTTCAAGCTCCCCAGGTGATTGTAATGGGCAGTCAAGTCTGAGTATCACTGGTCTGCGTCAACCCCATTCTTTTACAAATAAGGCAATTGAGGCCCCCACCACAAAGAGTCAGTGTTTGTGACAAGGAACCCAGGTCCCCTGATTTAGTCAGTATCTGAATAAGAAGCCACTGTAATACAGGCTGGGGTTGGAGAGGGGGAGATGTTTATCTCTGTTGAAAAAACCCCTTAATTTAAACCTTATTAAACTATCAACTAAGAAAAGCCTAAGGGGCACTTACCGTAAGACACTAAAGGGACTTTCCTGGCGGTCCAGTGTTTAAGACTCTGTGCTCCCATTGCAGGGGACACAGGTTCAATCCGTGGTCAGGGAACTAGATCCCGCATGCTGCAACTAAAGACCCGGCACAGCCAAATAAATAAGTAAATATTTTTTAATAAAAGACACTAAAGAGGATCTAAAGTAATTTACATTATTTCGAGGAAAAAGGGTACTTGACTGTTAAAAAAGCAGGATCAGAATGAGCCTCAGAAACCCAAAAGAATGTAAGGGGTGGTGGATATGCTGGGTCTTAGCACAATTCTTTTTTTTTTTTTTAAATTAATTAATTAATTTTATTTTTTATTTTTGGCTGCATTGGGTCTTTGTTGCTGCATGCAGGCCTTCTCTAGTAGCGGCAAGAAGGGGCTACTCTTCGTTGCGGTGTGTGGGCTTCTCATTGCAGTGGCTTCTCTTGTTGCGCAGCACGGGCTCTAGGCACCCGGGCTTCAGTAGTTGTGGCATGTAGGCTTAGTAGTTGTGGCTCACGGGCTCTAGAGTACAGGCTCAGTAGTTGTGGCGCACGGGCTTAGTTGCTCCGTGGCATGTGGGATCTTCCCGGACCAGGGCTCGAACCCGTGTCCCCTGCATTGGCAGGCGGATTCTTAACCCCTGCACCACCAGGGAAACCCACCACAATTCTACTAGTCTATACTGGGAGAAAATTTAAAAAAAAAAAGAACAACAAACTGTACTTTGATTGGGCACAGTAAGGTTGTGTGAATATCTCAAGAAATTTCACACCTATCCCCAGTGTGCATAAGATCACCAACTTTGAAGATTTCTAGATTCACTAAGAAAAGTTTACACTATTTATGAAATGATTCATCCACTCATTCAACAAATATTTGTGAAGCACCTGCTATGTGCTAGACACTAGATCCTGAAAATATGGCAGTGGACAAGACAGATATAGAGGTTACAGTCTGAGAAGGATGCTGCCCGTCCTAATGCTCTTGCCCTTGACTTCAAGGGGAGGCATGTGACTTAGGCTTAGCCAGTCATTATACTCCATCCTCCTCACCATGTGATGGTTCAAGCTGGGCCAGTGAGAGTGTGTCCCTGAGATTATTATATTCAATACACCGAACCAGGAAGCAGGAGTTCTGTTTCTTCTCTGGGATTGCTATCTGGGCTAATAGAAGCTAAGGGTGTCTACAGCCATGTCTCATGCAACTTAGCATGGAAGAAGCCCTGTGAGAAGGGAGGGGATTGGGACCAGTTGCTGAGAGAGAGAGAGAGATAGAAATCCGATGACATAATTTGAATTCCTGTATCCAGAATCTATTCCACCTCTGTCCTTCCCAGATATGTGAGCTGATAAATTCCCTTTCTTACTTAAGCTGGTTTGAGTCAAATTTCTGTCATTTGCACCCAAAAGAGCTCTGACTCAGACTTACAGACTCATTGAATGAACAAGCAACATGAACCTCTGAGTTTTTCTAATACAGTGGCTCTCAGAGTGTGGCCCCCGAACCAGAACCTCGGCCTCACCTGGGAACTTGGGAGATGCAAATCCTGGAATCGTATCCCAAACTTACTGAATCAGTAAGTGTGGAGGAAGGGCCCAGACATCATTTTTAACAAGCCCTCCAGATGATTTCAATCCACACTAAAGTTTGAGAAACTGTTCTAATAACAGCCCTTTCCATAGATGTGAAACTAGAAGCCCAGAAAAGGGAGGTAATTTGCTAAAGTTCACAAAACTAGTCAGAGGTTGCTTTAGACCCTGTTAGTAATCCAAGGGCTGTAGGGTTTAAGAGAGGAGGGCCACTTGGAGTTTTGAGGCAAGTAAACACATGGATTGGCAAATAGAAGGGGGAAAAATATTTTGGGTCAAATAATACAGTATGGTTGGAAACACTTGCTGTGTGTTTCCACAGGAGTTTGGAGAATGTCTTACTCATCTTGGCTCCCCAGCTGAGCCAACAACAATGTGTTAAAGCTCCATGGCCAATGGCAGGAATCCAGGAGAGTCCTTTCTATGTGCCAGCAAAGAGGAATTTCTTAGAAAAGCTACAGAAATTACGCTACTATCACATTTCACTTTGTGGAGTGAAGGAATAAAGAAGATGAAACAAAAAACAGGGGACTTCAGTTATTCCTAAGAGTCCCACCTCTCCAGCTGGGAGAAAGGGATTTTATTGTTGTTCTTGCCAGGGCAGAAGTTCCCCGGAGGGAAACTGGGCACCTAACCTGGTGACTTGGAGAATAACTTGAGTTTTTTGAACTTTTTTTTTTCAGGTGGAGGGAGAGAGCAGCAGTGTTCCAGAGTGTCCCTGGAAACTCGATTTAGTAGCCTGCTTTCCGAAGATTTGCCCAGCCTGCCCTGGGGATGTGGTCCATCCAGAGAAAAACCTAAGAAAAGAGAAGCCCTGGCACCATACGTATGAAGCCTTCTTTTAGTCTGTCCTTCTCCTCCTCTTGAGTATACAGATAAGCATAGGAGGGAGCAGAGCAAAGGATCAAGGGAAGTTTCTGGCACTACCAGTTTCAGAGAGTACAAGCTTTTAATAGCCAATATACACTTTTGCTTTGGTATATCTACTCAGGCAAGGCCAATGCCCTCCAGGAAGTTACCTGATAGAAAAATGAAAGCATCACCTCCTCTCAGAAAAATCCATGATTCACACCTTCATTCATTCATCAATTACTTATTAAATATCAACTATGTGTCATGCACAGGTCTAGGCACTGGGGACACAGCAGCAAAAAAAATAGTAAAAACCACAATAACAAAAACAACCTTGCCCTTGTGGAATGTATGGGACTTTCTATCTTTTTGGGGAGAAAGACAATAAACAAAACAAGCAAGTAACATAAGTTGGCTGGCAATTAGTGCTATGGAGAAAAAATAAAACAGGGAAAGAATAGAGACAGAGCTGGGGGGTGGTGAAAAAGGGAGTTTGAAAGAATAAATAAATAGGGCGACCAGGGAAGACCTCACTGGAATTCAGTGTGGCCTTGGTCATAAACCCTCAAGAAAGATCTCTTGAAGCTGGAAAAGACCCTGAGAAAGAGACTCAAACAATCGATCAAGAAATAACTTGATCAGGTAACTACTGATATCTACTATGGCATAGATGAGTGCTCATCAAATATTCCATGTACTTTCCTACATTTCCCAGCCTTCCCTGCATTAGGTTGGAGCCATAGGACTAGTACTGGCCAATCGTTTGTGAGCAGAAGCGATATGGGGCTTCCCTGGTGGCGCAGTGGTTAAGAATCCGCCTGCCAATGCAGGGGACATAGGTTCGAGCCCTGGCCCGAGAAGATCCCACATGCCACGGAGCAACTAAGCCCTTGCGCCACAACTACTGAGCCTGCACTCTAGAGCCCGCGAGCCACAACTACTGAAGCCCATGCTCCTGGAGCCCGTGCTCGGCAACAAGAGAAGCCACCGCAACGAGAAGCCCGCGCACCACAACGAAGAGTAGCCCCCGCTCACCACAACTAGAGAAAGCCTGCACACAGCAACGAAGACTCAATGCAGCCAAAAATAAATAAAAATTAAAAAAAAAAAAATCCTGTTAAAAAAAAAGAAGTGATATGTATCATTTCTGGGCTGAGGCATTTAAAAGCCCAAGTGCTTCCTTCCCCTTCTCTTGCCTGCCTTGGCCATCTTGGAGGCACATGCTCCTGATGGCTTCCCTTGAAGATGGAGGTCAGTGTCCTGTCCTGACTCCATGTGAGGGAGAAATACCGTCTGTGAAGGTAATTGAATTTTAGGGTTGTCACTGCAGCCTAGCCTAACTTTATTTGTCAAATACATCTACTAAACCCAGATTCAGGGGTGGATGCTGTAGGGAAAAAAAGGAAGCAGCAGGGCTTACTCTCAAGGAAGTTATATTCTAGTTGAAGACTAAAACTGCAACTTAATATTCAAGGCCATGAGTCGTCAGAGCTTACTAAATGGTGCAGACAATGAGGATGTGGGGAATTCAGTGTGGGGAAGGACATCTGACGCTGCACGGCGCCCTGGGGTTGGCAAATAACTGTAGAATATTTAGAGGAGAGGACAGAGGAAGCTTTGAAAAAGAAGTAGATTTTGAACTTGCCCTTGAGAGAAGTGTAGAATTCAAAGAGGCAGAGGATGGAGAAGGACAAATTAGATGAAGAGTAGAGCAAATGCAAAGATAAAGCTATGGGAATGGGCAAGGCACACTCTAGGCAGAGCGTGCGGGGATTCTGACTGGACTTGAGGATTCACACGGGACTAGGCTGAAAATCCCAAAGGGCGATGAATGACACGCCACGGATTCTGCGCTGGATTTCGTAGTTGATAGGGAGCGCTGTGGGCTGGTCTACCAAGCCGATTGGAGCACTCACAATGAAGATACATGGGAATCTGTTAGGAAGTTATTGCAGGGAGTGAAGGCTTGAATCAGGGAAAGAGGGTGTAGTGCTCTGTCAGAGTGGGGTCCAAGGACCAGCAATAGACTCTCAGGCCTCACTCCAGACCTACTGAAACAGAATCTGTATTTTAACAAAATCTCCAAGTGATTCATGCACATGAAAGTTTGGGGAGCACTGGTTTGGCAGACACCAGCTGATTGTCTACCCTCAACCCGTTCCTCTCGTCTCCTCATTTTTTTTCAGGCATTCATCCTTCCCTCATGCAGCCCGTGTGACTCAAGGTACACTGATCCCGTCCTTAGCTGCAAAGTCAGTCTGCTGGGTCTAACCCAGTGGTTCTCTTAAGTGTGGTTCTCAGGCTAACGACATCAGCATTATTTGGGATCTTGTTAGAAATGTACAATCAGAAAAGTAAATTCTCAGCCCCCAACCCCTCAAGACTACTGAATCAGAAACTCTGGGGCTGGGGCTCTGCAATTTGTATTTTAATAAGCCCTCCTGCTGATTCTGATGCAGGCTTATATTTGAGAACCACTTGTCCTCACCAATCATGTTAATCACATTCCCCTTGATAGTGATTGGTTCCTGAATCCAGGTTTAAGCCAGTCAGTGTCTGGCATTCCCCTGGCAGCTGAACTGGTCCAAAGGGAGTCGTGTGACTTAAGTTGGCCCAAGTCAGACTGAAGAGAAGGCTCTTGAAGCCACGGTTGAAGGAAAGTTTTTTTCCTTTCCTAAACTTTCCAGGACCCTGCTCCTTCCCTTACCCCTTTTGATGGACGCGAGTGAGGTTGCCTTCTTTGCCGACCATGAGGGAAACTAGGCTGAGGGAAGAGCTGAAAGGATCACAGTGAAAAGGAGCCAGAATGCTTACACTGTGCCTGTTCCCTGAAATAACATTTCCTTATGATTTAAGCCAGTTGGATTTGTGGTTTCTTATACTTATAGCCAAAAATGCCATAACTACAAAGAAGTTATGAGACCAAGGAAGTATGGGGCCAATGGGCATACCAAGAATATTCTAGGATGATGAAGGACATATTTAGTTAACAGGCATTTTTTTTTTCACCAAGTTCTCAAACACTAGACCCAGCTAGAATAACTGTTATAACGTGGGAAAAGCAATTTAGGACAAATAAAATGGAGCATTACTTCATGCACTGGGTCCCCAGGTGGTGAATTGACTAAAAATACACAACTAATTTTTTTTAAAAAGGAGGGGGACTTAAGTAATCTTCTTAAGTGAAATGAAAAAAATGGAGTAATACACAAGATGAGCCCAGAATATATTGTAGTTCCAGAAAGTAAGAAAGTGCTCAAAAAAGAATGGAACGCAGGAACCAAGCTGAAAGAACTCCCAATGACTGAAGCCAAGACAATTTGACAACAAAATAAATAATGATAGCATTGGATAATAAACCAAAGACTAAAGTAATTACCCGTGAGTCCATAATGATATAAATAAATAATTGAATAAGTAAAGAAATGGGAGAGAAGATACAGCTCTTCCCTATAGAAGAGTTCCAATGAATTAATGTAGAAGGAATGAATGAAAAAAAAGGAAAAGCACTGTTAGAACACCACAGTAATCATTGTTTCAAGTGTGATCCACTGATGGATGCTAAAATTAATGGAAGAAGATTTGAAGAGAAACAGGATATTTGTATAGTTTCAAAGTATCTTCCTCAAGGGAGAAAATGAACATAGAAGACAAACTAGGGTGTCACAGGGCTGTGTATGTCCAGAGTTTTCCCCTGAAATTTGCCCTGTGGTTTCAGACACAGGTAAACTGAGAGATTTGGTTTAAAATTGCATGGCCAGGACTTCATGGGTTCCTCCAAGAAACAAGAAGGGGATCAGAGACCTTCAGTTAGGACTGAGCTGGATGAGACCTGGCCCAAAGTGTTGTCCCCTGTGTTCTACTGAAGAACCCAATGGGTTCGTCTTCCTCACCGCCCCCCCCCACCCCCGTCTCTACCCCAATGCCAAGGCTGCTCTCTGCAGGCAGGGTGGCAGTGAGTTGCACAAGCTAATGCCAGTGTGCAGATCTACTGGGATGCATTTAGTTTCCTCTGGATTTTCTGGTTGGTTATTTGTGTTGGCAGGGGGCCACGCTCAGTTCCTCCCAAACTGGAACACATTCTCTGAAAGGGCTGTTCCCACCATTCTCATCTTGGTCGAGGCCAAAGTCTGGTTTCATTGTTCATTAAACTGCCATTTGTAATTTTCATCGAACAGAATGACAATCTGTCCAACTATCTTCATTCAGTATTTCAACAAGAGAGTCTTTTTGCCTCCCACGAGAGTGTGTGATTTACTTATCTCTTCCATTGTGCAATAGGTTCACCACCATTACAACTAGCACAATGTTCTGGAGCAAAATTTTGTTGTATCACACGGTGACTTCACTCACATCGGCAGTGACTGGTTTCTCACATAAATCCACCAAAGCCTACACCACAGAGGATAAGATCACATCACCAGAGACTTCTCTGGTCTGAGTGTGAGTGCCTGGAGGGCTGGGATCACCTCTTGTCCATCTTCATCCTGCCCAGATTCCGGCACATAGTAGATGGGATAGTCATCAGTGCAGTTCATCAAGTATGATGAACTACCTCTCCACTTCCTAGGTCCTTGTAGGGCTGCATTTCTCAGCCCTCTGTGCCTGGGTGCAACTATGTGAACAGTTCCAGCTGATGAGTTGGGAGCAGAAGTGTTGCACATCACTTCTGGGCTGCAGCACTGAAATGCTTGTGGTCCAGAACTCTCTTTTCCTTCTAGCTCAGCAACCAGCCGTGTTTGAGAAGGTGGCTCCTCAGTCAGCCTGGGTCCCTGAGTGACTGGAGGAAGTAGAGCTCCCTGTTCCAACCTATAATGACAACACAGTGTAAGACATAAACCTTTGTTGCATTAGCCATAGAGATTTTGAGAGTTGTTTGTTACTGCAGCATAACCTAGGATATCCTTACTGATACTGTAGGCATTAAAAACAAATGTTTGTTGAATGAATGAATGACTTAAACCAGAAAGGATTTCTGAGCAGTGGTAGCTTCAGAATTTCTATAAAAGGGAAATTCAAACTTGGTAAGGTGATTACAATTTTGTGGGAAGTGGGGGCCATGTTGGCTAGGGGACTTTTCTTGTTTATGTAGTATGCTGTTTTTGTCAGATGCCTTTTATTTCGGGTGTTGGAGTGTTGATGGAGATTATGGGGGCCTAAAAGACCCCATGCCAACTCTTGGCACTACCACTGGAGTTTAGATTGACCTTGTTACCCCCTATGTATTTTATAAATGGGGAAACTGAGACCCAGACTCAGTGTAGTCTAAGTGACTGCACTGGTTAGTTAGTGGCAAAACTGGTAGACACCAAACCCCTCATCTCCTGGTTCTCTATCTGATGCATTTGCCATCCCAACATTCCATCTTTTGTACTCAGGCATTAAGACAGTGGGAGGGGACTCCCCTGGTGGTGCAGTGGATAGGACTCCACGTTCCCAATGTAGGGGGCCCGGGTTCAATCCCTAGTCAGGGAACTAGATCCCACATGTGTGCCGCAACTGAGTTCACATGCCACAACTAAGGAGCCCTGGAGCGCAACTAAGGAGCCCATGTGCTGCAACTAAGGAGCTGGTGAGCCGCAACTAAGGAGCCCACCTGCCGCAACTAAGACCCAGTGCAAACAAATAAATTAAAAAAAAAAGACAGCAGGAGCTTGAGAGTGACACTCTGCCTGATTCCAATTCTGGCTCTACTACTTCCTAGCTGTGGATCTTGGGAGAAGCTATTTAACTTCTCTGTGCCTCTGTTTCCTCAGCTGCAATCCACAGTGGGTTGCCATGAGGATTTAGTAACAAAGTATAAAGTAAAGATGTAAAAACCGAGTATGTTATCATCATCATCATCATCATCATCATTCTAGTTCCTCATCCCACTCTTTTGCTTTGCACCCAAGTCCCATGTTCTCTTTGTGCTCATTTCCCTTGGGAAATAATGAATCTGTTTGAGGCCATTGTGTAGTATGTTTTTAGACTAGCCACAGGGAAAGTTGCATTTCAAGTTCTAAGGAGAGAGCTGGGCCCTGAGCACTGGCGAGCTGTCCTCCTCTGCCACCTCCCTTTGCTGCCCACATGAAGGGGTCCAACCAGTGGAAGAGGGCAATGAGACAAGGACTTAGGCCCTCCCCACTCAGTCTCTGCCATGTTTCCTGACCAACCGACGTCTGGGGATCAAACTCTATCACTGGTTCAAAGACCCTGTGGGGCAAGAGCCAAAATTGCCCACTCTCCAATTGCTGGGCCATCAGCCCACGGGCTGTGGATGAGCCAAAATTGCCCACTCTCCAATTGCTGGGCCATCAGCCCACGGGCTGTGGATGATTTAACCACAAATCCTAAGCACCCACGGCCTTCCTTCATGTCACCAGACAGTGCCTATGTAGGAAGCGTGTGACCAGGGCCCCCTCTCTCGGAAAAGGCAGAGAGCCCCATGGCTGGAGGGCCGGGGCCCCTCTTCAGCCCCAGCCTCTTTACTCTTCTGTTGATCCTGATGGCAGAGTTTTGCTGATCTGAGAGTTTGTCAAGGAGAATGAAAGTTTGCCTGGAAGTGCATCAAAATAGGAATTTTAAGTTTTAGGCTAAGCAGTATCTCATTTGTGTATTTTAGATATAGTTCCCCAAAGTGCCCTTTTTTTTTTTTTTTTTTTTAAACGGCCAGGTTGTTTAAAGGAAAAGCATACTTATTCTGGTATTGCTCTTTAGAATTTCAAGCAACTTTTTTTTTTTTTTTAACATCTTTATTGGAGTATAATTGCTTTACAATGGTGTGTAAGTTTCTGCTTTATAACAAAGTGAGTCAGCTATACATATACATATGTCCCCATGTCTCCTCTCTCTTGTGTCTCCCTCCCACCCTCCCCCTATCCCACCCCTCTAGGTCAAGCAACTTTTTTTTTTTTTCAAGCAACTTTTAATATGAGCTCTACATATATTAACTTTTTATTGAAGTAAAACATACATAGAGAAAAGTACACATATCATAGGTGAGCAGCTCAATGAATTTTCACAAACTTAACAGATCCATGTAAGTAGCACCCAGATCAAGAAACATTACCTGTACCCCATAAATCCTTCTTATCATCCTTATAACTGCTTCCAGCCATCAACTCCCCAATGACCACCATTCTGACTTCTAACTTCACAGATTGGTTTTGCCTGTTTTATACTTTGTATAAATGGAACCACATAGTATGTATGCTTTTGTGCCTGACTTCCTTCGCTCAATATTGCTTATGAGGTCCATCTACACTCAGCGTGGCAGCGGCTTGTGCATTCACTGTCTGGTATTCCATTTTGAGACTATACCACTGCAATGTTTTCAGTCCATTCTACTGCTGATGCACATTTGGGTAGCTTCCAATCTGGGGCTATTACAAATATATGGCTATGAACATTCTCGTTCCTTTCATCTGGTAGACAGAGGCACTCATTTCTGTTGAGTATATACCTAGGTGGGGAACTGGGACATCAGGTAGTTGTGTGCTCAGTTTTAATCGATTCTGCCCAATAGCAGTGTATGAGATTTCTGGAGGCTCTACACAATATGAAGTCTTTTCTAACATATGCAAGTGTTAAGTTAATGCAAATGGAAACAATTTAACCCTTTGGAATAGCATTCAATCTATTTATTAAAATATACTATTTTACTCTTCATCACAATTCTGCCTCCAACTTGTTATGTAACCTGGGTGAGCTTCCTGCCGTCCACTCCCCCTTAATCCAACACTTTCCATTCACTTATCTAGCTAGAATGTTGTGAGTGTTAATCAACTGGTGTTTGCAAAACAAAATCAACCCCCTCCTGCAAAGCAGAGTATATATCTCATGGGTGTTGTGTTTAATATGGCAGAGCCAGCCAGGGCTGTGCTCTGCAGATCTGCACTTTATAAACATCCTCTCCATAGCTCTGAATGCAATTCAGAATCTAGAATTTTGTTTTACTGGTAAAGAAAAATGGAATATTCTCCTGTAGATTTTAATGAAAGAAAGAGAATGGTGCTTTGAAAGTGATAAAGCATCTTGCAAATATTGGAGTTAGTTGACTACAAAGAGGAGGGCTGGAGAGGGTAGTGTGGGGATGGTGTAAAAGGGGCCAGAGGGGGAATTCAGAGCGCTTTCCCCCTGGCCTCTACAACCAATTCTTATTGTAGAACCGAGCTAAGTTCCCCTGGGCCTCGGTTTTCCCATCTGTAACATTGGGTACTTTGACAAGCTGGTTAGGTGATCTGTAAATCCTATCCGGATCTAGTTTTTATTCTAGAATGTGCAGAGGAAGGAGATGCTGACAGAAAAGGTAGAGGGGACCAGGGACAACTCACTTCATATACTACCCCCCACCCCCCAGCAGTCAGAGCGCTGGGGATCCCAGTTTCTAGGTATCCGGTGTACCAGGTAACCACGGAACCGAATTCGTTCTCAGGCCCTTTTCCTTTTACCGACCTCTGCAAATCCCCCTCCAAGCGGTCTGACCTCTGCATCAGGAATATTGTGGCAGAGGGGCGACCTCGGGGTTCCCACCCATCACAGTGCACGTTGCTGAAAGTGGTGGAACACGCATTTGGGTACCAGGGCGACCCCTAAAGGTGAGCGGCTGGGTCTGGAGACTGGAGGCCCCTAGGAGCACGCCGAACCGGACGCGGGGCAGCGGAGGTGCTCGCGGTCCAGGGAGTCCAGAAGCGCCACGCGGGCCTCCGCAGGGTGGGGTGGGCCGCTCGGCCCGCGGCCCCTACTTCTCTCCCCGCCCCGCAGCCTGGAACTCCCCCCGGCTTCGGGCGGCCGAGCTGCTCGCTCACACCCTCCTCCCTCCGCGCCCCGCCCGCTCCCCACCTCCGCGTCCAGCCTCGCAGCTGCTGAGCGCCGGACGCGCCGGACGCGCCACGCCGCGCTGGGCCGCTGAAGAGCAGGCCGGCAAGCCGTCCGGGAGCGGCGGGGGCGGTGCCCAGCCCGCGGGAGGGAGGAGGAGGGCCGCGGCCCGAGGGAAAGGGAAAAACGAGGGCTGGAGGGCGCCAGCAGCCAGCCCGTCGGCGGGGACCGGCAGGTAAGCGCGCGGCGCCAGGATGGGTCTGTCTCCTCGGGCTCCTGAGACCCGGCCGGGGAGCCGCGGAGCTGGCGACCGGCGCGGGCGGCTCGGGCGCAGCGCCTGGACCTGGAGTGCGACGGGACGGCGGGGCGAACGCTCCCTCCGCCCGACTGCGGCTCTGAGCCGGGGCCCTGGGCCGCCCTGAAAGGCGGAGGCTGAGGGCCGAGCTCCGGGAGCTGGCACCCCGACAGTGGGAGAGTGCGCGCCGTGGGAAAGGGGGCTCTGGCGACGCGTTCTCCGAGGGAGAGGGGCGTGTGTAACCGAAAGCTTAAAACGGGCTCCAGCTCTCCCCACCCCTCCGCGAAAAAGAGCCACGAGCTTTGTTCGCGCGGGCGGTCTTCCAGACCCGACTGCTGGGGACTCAGTTTGCCGCGCCGCGCAGTGGGTGCGGCGGAGCCTGCGGAGCGCGGACGCGACCCGGGCCCCAGACGGCTTGGCGCAGCAGCGTCTGGCTGGACGCAGAGCAGGTGGCTAAGGGCGCGGCGGGACGGAGCGGCAGCCAGGAGCCTGAGGGTGGGGACAGGAGACTGGAGGTCTCGGGTGAGCGCTTTTCGACAGGGACTTGCCATATCAAGGCTCCGGAGCTATATACGTTTCAGGTGAGGAGAGGGAGCGCTGGCGGCCTCCTGAGAGCCAGATGAGGCAGGCAGCAGAGGTTTTCCGTGGCTGCTTCGACAGTGACACTTATTTGTATGTACCGTCCACACGAATTCCCTGGGAATCTTGTAAAAATACAGATTCTGATTCAGTAGGTCCGGCCGGGGTGGGGCCCGACAGTCTGCATTTCTGACAGGCTCTCAGATGCAGCTCCATGGGTCACACTTTACACGGCAGGCCCTGCAGAAGTACTTTTTGTCCAACAGGCTGAAAACCTTAGGAAAACTGGGACATTGGGAGAGGAGGTCCTAAGACTTTACAATCCCACCTCCACCCCAAATACGCACATTAAAACGATTGCTACTCATTTAGTAGCAAAATGCTTTTACTCTTCTTACTGGGTTACCAGCGAAATACATTATGTGATAGTAGAGCTGGCTTCATGGGCATGCAACCTGTATTTGGTTTAATGTTCTGCTGTTGCTGTCGAAATTCTGAATAATTTTTGAACAAGGGGCTTCGCATTTTTATTTTGCACTAAGCCCCACAAATTATGTAGCTGATCCGTAGGCAGAAAAAGGACCCATTTCTTTGATCAGTGTTCATAGCTGGTGGGTGATGGAGAGTGAAGGTTTATTAAGCAAAGACTAGCTAGATGTTGCAGTTCCTTCCATCTTTCTCAACTTCTTTTCAGCTATTTTAAGAGATAAGCCTATGAGTATAATTTCAGTTCTACATGGTATGACAATATTTATTTTAAAAATAATATTAATAATTTATTAAGAGCTTAATTATTAATACAGTTAAGTTCGATGTTGTAATAGTTTGCGAATTGAGTGACAAAGGCGTGTGCTATTTTCAAAGGATTGGGGAGTTTTTATTTAGTGTCCCAAAGTTTTGCTTACTTAAGATCTAAAATGAGCTGGACATTGCTAAATTGGCTGCTTTTTCAGCTCAAATGCAAAGCTGGAAAATAAAAAGTGGCCAAATTTTGAAGCCGTTCAGGGGTATTGCTTTACAGGGCCTCAGTGCGACGCCAGCCCCTATCGGATTCCCTCTGCTTTTATCATTCCCACATCCCTGCAAGGTGACTTTCATTAAAAGGGGGATAGAGCAGACTTTGCTATTGAAAAACACTGAAGAAATGCAGGGCCAGCATTAGTGTTTTCTGTGAATAATTCTTGCCCCAAACCCACAGATTCCAGGTGTATGTACTTTTCTAGAGAGAAAAAAAAAATGTTGGAGACACAGAAAAGAAAAAAAATGGAACTTTAATTATGGATATGATTTTGTTCAGCAGAGGGAGGAAAAAGCCTGGGAAGTGGCATTTCATTGGCGGGTTTGGCAGGCAAAGGAGAGCTGCTGTGTTTCTGGTACCATGAACAGCCTTCCAGAAATGGCAGAGTGAGTTTGCTCAGGTGTTAGGGAGAGCCAGTAAGGAAGCTGCTCTTCCACGGCTAACGTGGTCATTCTGGGTGCTCCAGTGTGGCTGTGGTGTGCCTGAGGCTGGTTGGGGACTCAGCGAGGGGGACATCACCGTGAGGTTCCTAGTGCTTTCACAGCGTACATGAAACTGACAAACACATTTTTCCATTTTGCTGCCTGAGAGTGCCAAGTCAGTTCAAATACACGCTACAAACTGGGAAGAGCACCATTACATTGAAAAAGAAAGAGAGAGCTGGGGGTGGGGGGGAGGGGAAGAATGCATTTCTGTGGTGTTAATAATTCTGAAGATAGAAAGGAGAGATTCTGCCTTTAGTAAAAACCTGGGAGCTGGCTTTTATGCCTCACTGAGAAAGGCCTTCGCTACCTCAAGATAGAGGAAAACAATTTTTCTGCTAAAATGTTCATGGTGTTAAAAATACATGGGTCTTTAATCCACATGGAAATTATCTGGGGGTTGTGGTGTGAGGTGGGAGATGTTGGACGTTCAGAAATGGGGTAAACATTTGGGAAAAATTGTCATAAATCCCCTCAATCAAAGTCTGTGAACACTGTGTTCCATTTTATAAATCTACTTAATTCTTGAGCCGATTCCATGTTTTAAAAATTGAAGTACAATTGTAAAGAAATTATGCTCCAATAAAGATGTTAAAAAAAAATTGAAGTACAGTTTATTTACAATAACATTCACCCTTTTTAGTGTACAGTTCTCTGTGAGCTTTGACAAATACATGTAGTCATGTAACCACCACCATGGTCAAGATATAGAAGAAGTCCATCACTCCAAAAAGTTCCTTATTGACACTTTGTAGTCAACCCCTCCCACCACTCTCAGCCCCTGGCAACCACTGATTTGTTTTGTGTCCCTATGAATTTGTCTTTTCCAGAATGTCCTGTGAATGGATTCATACACGATGTAGCCTTCTGAGTCTGGCTTCTTTCACCTGGCATAATGCATTTGAGATTCACCCATGTTGTGTGAATCAGTAATTTGTTCCTTTTTATTGCTGAGTAATATTCCACAGTTTGTCCATTTACCAACTTTTGGTGATTATGAATAGGGCCAATGTAAACGTTCACATACAGCTTTCAGTGTGAACATAAGTTTTCATTTCACTCCAGTAAATACCTAGAAGTAGGATTGCTGTATTGTGTGGTAAATTTAACTTGATAAGAAACTGCTGAACTTTTCCTAAGTGGCTACACCAGCGTGCACTCCCACCAGCGATGTATGAGAGGTCCTGTTGCTTGGCATCCTTGCCAGCCCTTGGTATTGTCAGCTTATTTTATTCCAGCCATTCCAGTAGGTTTGTGGCGGCATCTCTGTCGTTTTAGTTTGCGCTTCCCTGGTAACTAATGATGTTGAGCATCTTTTTGTGTGCTTTTTGGTCATTTGTATATCTTCTTCTATGAAATGTCTATTTTTTTTTATTGTATTGTGTGTCATTATTGAATCATAAAAGTTCTCCATACATCTGTGCACAAGTTCTCTGTCAGATATATGTATTGCAAACATTTGCTTTTAGTCTGTGGCTTGCCTTTTCATTTTCTTTATTTTTTAAAAAAATTGTGGTAGGAATACCTAACATGAGGTTTACCCTCTTAACAAATTTTGAAGTGTCCAATACAGTATTGTGAACTATAGGCATGGTGTAGTACAGCGGATAGCTAGAACTTTTTCATCTTGCATGACTGAAACTTTGTACCCTTCGAGCAGCAATTCCCCATTTCCCCCTCCCTCCAGCCCCTGGCAACCACCATTCTACTCTCTGTTTCTGTGAGTTTGACTATTTTAGTTGACTCATACCTCATATAAGTGGAATTAATGATTTTTTTTTTGAAGAGCACCAGTTTTAAATTTTGATAAGGTCTAATTTATCAGGTTTTTTTCCTTCTATGAATAGCACTTTTAGTAACCTGTCTGATAAATCTTTGTCTACCTCACATTTACCAAGATTTTCTCTTGTGCCACAACCTAGACATTTTATAGTTTTATCTTTTATATGTAGGTTTACGACTTCATTTTTTTAAATTAATTAATTTATTTTTGGCTGCGTTGGGTCTTCATTGCTGCACGCGGGCTTTCTCTAGTTGTGGTGAGTGGGGGCTACTCTTCATTGCGGTGGCCTCTCTTGTTGTGGAGCACAGGTTCCAGGTGCACGGGCTTCAGTAGTTGTGGCGTGTGGGCTCAGTAGTTGTGTCTCGTGGGCTCTAGAGCTCAGGCTCAGTAGTTGTGGCGCACGGGCTGAGTGGCTCTGCAGCATGTGGGATCTTCCTGGACCAGGGCTCAAACCTGTGTCCTCTGCATCGGCAGGCGGATTCTTAACCACTGCGCCACCAGGGAAGTCCCACGACTTCATTTTGAGTTAGTTTTTGTATGCATCAAGGTTCACTCTTTTCCGTATAGATAGTTGCCAGTTGTTGCAACACTGTTTGTTGAAAAGACTATACTTTTCCCTCATTGTATCCCCTTGTCCCCTTTGTCAAAAATGAATTTACTGAGTATGTGTGGGTTTAATTTTGAACTCTCTTCTGTTCCATCGATCTGTACATCTGTCCTTATACCTATACCACACTGTTACACATTCTTTTTTTTTTTTTTTAATAAGAGGGTATTGTGTTGTTTTTAAAAAAAAATTTTTTTTGTTTCTTTTTTTATTTTTTGGCCACGCTGCATGGCATGTGGGATCTTAGTTCCCCAACCAGGGATGGATCCTTCACCCCCTGCATTGGAAGCTCGGAGTCTTAACCACTGGACTGTCAGGGAAGTCCCACACATTGTTGTTAGGTGAATTCCTAGACTGTTTTGTTTGTAATTTGTATTGCTTTTAGAAATTGTATCCTTTTTTGCCCATTTCATTTTATTTTTATTATTTTTATTTATTTATTTATTGGCTGCTTTGGGTCTTCCTTGCTGCACAGGCTTTCTTTAGTTGCGGTGAGCAGGGGCTACCTTCATTGCAGTGCGTGGGCTTCTCATTGCAGTGCAGTGGCTTCTCTTATTGCGGAGCATGGGCTCTAGGTGCGTGGGCTTCAGTAGTTGTGGCTCGCGGGCTCTAGAGCACAGGCTCAGTAGTTGTGCGCACGGGCTTAGTTGCTCCGCGGCACGTGGAATCTTCCCGGCCCAGGACTCGAACCCGTGTCCCCTGTATTGGCAGGCGGATTCTTAACCACTGCGCCACCAGGGAAGCCCCCCCATTTTATTTTGTTGTGACTATACTACTGTATAGACAGGCTTTTAAATTTTTTTGTAGGTCTAACATATTCAAGCCATGTTACTGAACTTTCATTAGTTCTCATAGTTTTTCAGTCAGTTTTCTTGAATTTTCAAGGTCAACAATCAAAGGGGCTGCAAATGGCAATGGTATAGGGGTCCCTCCCCGCCCCCAATATTTTTTCGTCCGTTTGTCTGGTCTCCTTAGTGGCTAGGCTGCTCTGTAGAGCAGCGTTGAGTAGTATCTGACTCAGGTGGGAACGCTTCTCATAGCTTACCACTAGGTATTCTGCTTGCTGTGGAGTTCTGGCAGTTACCCTTATTAGTACCTTCAGGAGGTTTTCTTTCCATTTTTAGCTTTGAAATGTTCTAAAATTTAATTTTAAAATTTCTTGTTCTGCTTGGTTTTTTTTTTTTTTTTTTTCATTGAAAGCCTAACAGTTTAGAGGTGAGTCAGTCATCCCAGCTTTGGGAGGTCATATTTTGATCTTCTTCCCTGGAGAAGAAGATAGTGTAGCAGAAGTCAATTCATTTTATTTAGACTAGGAAGAAACTACCTTTGGAGCTTTTTTTATAATGTTCTCATTTGGGGGGGATGCCAGGTACAGCGAGGAAGGGAGAGAATAAAGGTACAGTTTATATATAAATAAATATCTTATGTATAAATCAGATAGCTTTTTGTAGTGTTTTTCAAACTTTCCTGCCCACCATTCACAGTGAAAAGTATAGATCTCAACCCAGTATGAACATACCTGTATATAATTGAAACAGAATCTCACGAAGTATTATGCATCTTTCCTCTGTGCAGTGTGTTCTGAAAATTTCAGTTCTCTTCCATCTGTTCTACTTCATTTAAAAATGATGATCATGACCCTCTGCATTGATTTGACACTCTTTCATATAACCCTGTTTTATAAAACTGTTCATTTAGGTTCTAAGCCCCCAAACTGCTGAACTGTGTCCAGGACAGATTCATTTTATATCAGATCCTGTTATGATACAAAGTGAGTTCATTTTTAATACCCTAAGATAGTGGTAGCTACCCAGATTTTTCTCTTGAATTAGGATATAGCCTCTAACCCAGTCTCCCAGCACCCACTCTTGACCCCAGAGAATTGCCAGTAAAGGCAGTCTTGTAAATCCACTGCTCAAAACCTCTAACAGCCTCTACCACATTTACACTAAACCCCCAGCTGCTCCCTGTAGCCTCTGAGGCCCTATATGACTTTTATCTCATTCTTCCCACACTTCTCCAGATACACCAGCCTTCTTGCTATTCATCCCCCAAGCCAAGCATTTTCCTGCTTCCCAGCTTTAGTATTTGTGGTGCTACCTGCCTGGAGCACCATTTCACCAGATAATCACATAACTTGTCCCTCTGTTTCATTTGGGTCTTCTCTAACCCTCATTCTAAATCAGCATTCCTCACCTACCACTATAAATGTCCACCCCCTCATCCCACTTTTGTTTTCTTGTAACACTATTATCTGCAATTATATTATTTAGTTATTCGTTCACTGATTCCGTGTCCCTTTTTTTCCCTGCTGGAATACAGGAGGGCAGGGACTTTGTGTATCTTGCTCACAGTTGTATTTTCAGGACCTAGAACAGTGGGACATAGTAGGTGCTCAATAAATATTTGTTGAATGGATGAATGAGTGCACCTAGAATCTAGAAGAAATCAGGCACTAATCCTAAGAGAAATTCAAATTCAGTTTTGGTGTGGAAATTTCTTTAGGTTAAGCATAGAGTATATTTTATTTTTGTTTTTAGTTTATTTATTTTTAGAGTATATTTTAATGTAAGTCATTAATCAACAGACGTCTGGTATCCACTACATTTCTGACTCTGATAATAATAATGATAACTAACAGCTAATATTTATTGGACAGGCAGTGCTCAATTTACGTATATTAACTCATTTAACCCTCCCATCCTCTTGGGGCAGGTACTATTATTATCATTTTACAGAGGAGGAAACTGAAGCACGGAGAGGTTAAATACTTTGTCCAAGGTCATACAAATGGTAAGCAGTAGATCCAGGGTTTGAACACAGACCATCTGATTTCAGAGCCTGTGTTTTGTTTTTGTTTTTTTATTGAAGTATAGCTGATTTACAATATCATATTAGTTTCAGGTATATAACATAGCGATTCAGTATTTTTACAGATTATGCTCCATTAAAAGTTGTTACAAGGTAATGGCTATAATTCCCTGTGCTATACACTACATCCTTGTTGCTTATCTATTTTATACATAGTAGTTTGTATCTTTTAATCCCATACCCCTAGCTTGCCCCTCCCTCTTCCCTCTCCCCAGTTGTAACCACTAGTTTGTTTTCTATATCTGTGAGTCTTTTCTGTTTTGCTATATACATTCATTTGTATTATTTTTTAGATTCCACATATAAGTGATATCATACCGTATTTGTCTTTCTCTGTCTGACTTATTTCACTGTCCATCAACAGATGAATAGATAAAGAAGTGGTGTGTGTGTATGCACACACACATACACACACACACAGGAATATTACTCAGTCATGAAAAAGAATAAAACTCTGCCATTTGCAGCAACGTGGATGGACCTAGAGCCTGTGTTCTCAACCACAGTGCTCATAGGAACAAGGAGCATACACAATTCCTGATCTTTATAAACATGTAATGTTATGGTTAGAAGTAAAACAATAACTTTCAGTGTTGATAAGGAGACCAACATTTGGTAAACAGTTCAATTGAATTAGTAGGATGGCTCTTACAAGCCTGATCCAGATTCTTGGGTCATCTGCCTACCACTGCTGTTGTCTTCTTCTTGTCCTGGTATGGGTATCATTTGGGGGTCAGCAGGCCTTTCTATATATCAGTCCAACGCAAAGGCCCTTCTTAAGTGGGAAATATGAATTCAAGAGTCAATTCCCTTCAGTTTCTCTGCATATGAGCTAGTTAATAGTACCTGATAAGGGTCCTTTTATCTAGGTTGGAGACAGTCCTTTAAATGATGCCTTTTCCAGTATGCATAATCTGGTTGCAGGTCACGGGGCATCTGATCTTCATCTAAAGATAGATTGCTGTGATAAGCTTCAGAAACAAACTTCGAGTGTTCTTTTAATAATTCAATTAAACTTTCCAATAATATAACGTAACAACAAGGAGCTATCTGGGAAGTGAGTCTTAAACAGTAAATACAGACCTCAATTAACAAACCTAGAATTTAACACTCACTGAAACAATCTTTTTCTCTCTAAAATTACCCTTATTTCTACCAAATATAGCCAAATTAAGACTGATTGGTTTGCAGAGTAAGTCTGGTTAATTGACCAAATAGGCTCTTTTAAATTGGCTGTGCTGGAACTTTTCATAAGGAATCTCAGGTCGAACTTTTAAAAGGCCTCTCCAGGCTGGGAAATCCATGGCAAGGGCTAGCCAGATTCCACCTGTGATATGTATAGATTTGGGTGAATTCCTCTCTTCTTGAGGTCCACCAAGCATCTTGAGATTCTTGTACATGTCAGGAGGTGACCTTCCTTATTCACCTGATAAGGCTTCTGGGAACCTAAGAGTTTCCAATTTCTGGAGGGATTTGGTAGAGAGAAAATATAAATGTTTCGATTCCGCTTACAAAAGTATAGTTTACCAAGTTGCTGTAAGCCATTATTACCCTGAGGGGAAAGGTTTCCTTATATCTGGAAAACACAGATTAAAAGCCAGTAATATTTCAGACAAAAACCGTGCAAATTATAATCATATTCACCAGTTCACTCAGTCCAATGTAACAAATCCTTTTTGTAACGAATCCAGTTTTATGAAGCCATCAGGTTTTCCTTTAGGATTCTTTAAATTTCTTACCTTGTTCAGCAGTATGGTCTGAAAGTTATTAGAAACCTGTACTTGTCAAAAAGTCCTTTCTATGAATCTTGAAGATGAAACATTTTTGCAAAAGGATCAGAGTAAAACAGTAACTGTCTATGAATGACAAAAAAACTTAAAAAGGCGTGGTTAAACACATGATTACAACGCCATTGACAAAGAAACTTGATCACTGTGGTGACATACAATATTTAAGATGATAACTAGAATTATGACTGATACCATTTTACTAGGATGTATTCAAATTTTAGGAATTCCATATAATTTCTAGTATATCTATATTAATAACATTTACCCATACAATATAACTTAAGTTTTATCCCTCATTTGACAATGCTTCCTATGTAATTTAACATACCAAGCAAGCCTAATTAGTTTAATATTTCTCTTTGATATGCCTTAGGGGCTCTTTGGAAAACTCAAAGTTAGCTAGAGGTCAACGGACTTTAATTAGAATTTGATCTTTGGGAAGTTTGTCAAAAATATTGAAAAGTTTCAAAACACTTGGTCAAACACATAGGTCACTGGGAAACAATACTTGTTCACTTAACCAAAGTGACAATAAAAGATTTCAAAAGCAAATACAGAATGTAACAACAAATTACTTAAAAGGTAAAGAAAATTTACAATCTGATATCAAAAGCAGCTCAGTAGTCCAAAAAACTTTGTTTTCTTAACAGAGGGAAAACCAAACTCCAGTCTTGTACCAGCTTACTGTTAATAACAAAATCAATTTACTTAATTAAATTCAATCTAATCTTAGCCAACCCTGACCATGCACAAAGCACTTTTCTCAGGGTTCCTTTTTTACAAACCTTCCACAACTTTCTGTATCCGTATTAATTTGTCCCTTATTTTCTTTCTCATCCAGAAACAATTAGCTCTAGGACAAAATTACCACTTTTTTCCCTTAGCAAAATGTATTTCTATTCCTCATACCTTCTTTTACTGAAAACACACATCCTACTTTCCTTGCATGCTGAAAAATTTCCCTTATTATTTCTAGTAGCTCTAATTACATATATATTAAAAAAATTTTTTTAATTTTGTTTTTTATTCATTGTGAACTTTTTTTCTTATAAATTTATTTATTTTATTTTTGGCTGCTTTGGGTCTTTGTTGCTGCGCACAGGCTTTTCTCGAGCGGGGGCTACTCTTTGTTGTGGTGCGCGGGCTTCTCATTGTGGTGGCTTCTCTTGTTGTGGAGCACAGGCTCTAGGCGCGTGGGCTCTAGAGCACGGGCTCAGTAGTTGTGGTGCACGGGCTTAGTTGCTCCACGGCATGTGGGATCTTCCCTGGCCAGGGCTCGAACCCGTGTCCCCTGCATTGGCAGGTGGATTCTTAACCACTGAGTCACCAGGGAAGCCCCTATTAAAATTTTTAACCCTTAAAAACCTTCATCTCTAGTGAAAACCAAGAAACAAGCAATTGTGAACATATTCTATAACTTCTAGAAGCATACATTTTCTCATAGCTTAATTTCTTTCCTCAATGTGGTACAAAACGTGTGTCTAATAAACCCAAACATCTTTAGTTTTTCTCTCTTAAGAAGACAAAAATAGGTCAACTTTGAGTTGTTTAGCAATTAATTATTTGAGAATGACCTATATATATCCAATAAACTTGTCATTTAGCTTAATTTAGCAAAACTCTAGAACTTCAAGTTACCAAAAATCTGGAGAGAGTATTTTTGACTCGACATTCCTAAAACATAATTATTCCTAAAGAGTTCAGCAAAAAACTTTTATCTCATTTACCTCTATTTTATTCACTTGTTCTCAACAACTATGTTTAAATTACCCATGAAAACGTTATGAGACATTAGACCAAGTCAGCCAATCATCCCAAGCTGTTTTTCTTGTTGATACATTTTGCAGGAGAAGTAATTTGAACTTATTTGGCTTTCAGTAAACCTAGGTATGATAAAAGTGTTATACTTAATATTGATGATTCAAAAGACATGTCTCTATTAATTAAACTAACAAGCTTAAACTAACTTAAATCCAGATATTAATTTAATACTAAATATCTCCCAGGTCACGTGAACCTGAAGTTCATTTGGGCTAGTTTCTTTTATATTTCTGAGAATTTATATAAGTGCTTAATTTCCTTAAGTTAATTTCCTTTACGTTAATTAAATAGAGTTTAAGTTACTTAAATAGAGCTCATTTACAAATTAATTTGATATTACCACCCAAAGGTAAAGACACGTATTTATAATGCACACAATGACATACATGCATCCAGACAGACAGAGATATCATAGCTTCATTTTAAAATTTAGTCGTGAATCAGGTATTACAATGAAAAAGTCGCTAGTTTATAAATAACAGTTGGAACAAGTTAAGTTTAAAAGGCCTCTTTTCCCTTTTTCCCCCTCAGTCTCAGGAATTGGAGATGGTCTAGAAAAGACAGGAGTTCCTAAGAGCCCTGGTCAAACATTTACATCTCAAGGTACAGGGAAAGAAAAGCCAAGTTCCTCCTAGAAGGACTTGTTCCCTTAGAGTCAGAATTCTGAAAAGATGTTTTGCCAAGCCAGCAAAACCAGTTTTGCATTGTCAGATGAGCCCCGTCTTGGGCATTTTTCTTGAGAATCTAAAGAATACTGTGGCCATGCAATGTTACAAAAAAATACCATTTTGGCTTTAGTCATGGAACCATAACTAAAAGGAGTCCAGTTTTGTAGGATGCATCCTAAAGGACTATTTTTAGGAGCTGAACTTTTGTTTCCCATGTCTGCTAATTAAAATAGTGCACCTTCTTTAACAGAAATACCGCCCCCCCCCCCCAACACACACACACACAAGACAGAAACCAAACCAACTCCAAAAGGTTTAAAGCCAAACCAATTGCAAAAGCAACCTTTGGCTCTTAGTGTGATCAAACCCAACCCTTTCCTCAATACCCAGCAATGGACCTAGGAGGGCACCAGTATATAAGGATAAAAGTTTTCATCCTGCACCATCATGCTGGTTGCTTACCAATAGATGTCTTCCAATCCAAAAGCCGTTCCTTTACTGCAAGCCTAGAATATTGCCCAGGGTTACTAACACTCGATTGACAAGGGAATTCCCCAGCTGGATCCCCAGGTCAAAGGGGTCTGGGCAGCTACTGGATCCACAAAGGGAAAGCCTCGCACTGGCAGAGGGCCAGCAGACCACGGGCAATAACCTCAGAGGAACCTGAGAGGTCCCTTCATGGTTGCCAAACTGTAATCGAGCAAGGTGCTCTTGTGTACGTGGCACAGAAACCCTGACATCGAGTGTTTGCAGCAAAGTAAGGATTTATTGCAGGACACCAAGCAAGGGAAGGGGAGACAAACCTCAAACCTGCCCCCACTTGATCTTTGATTTAGGTGTTTTTTTAAAGGAGGAAGAACAAAGAGGATGGGATTAATCATCGTCTTGTGACATTTCTGTGGAATTTCTTAATCATAGTTTTGGAAGTCAGGATGTCTCTGGTTTATGATTTTCTTGCCGGGTGGTCCATGGCTCGGGGGCCTGTTACCTCAGCTTACCCTGCAGAAACAACCTGAGTTTGTACATTAATGGTGATGTCTATAATAGCAATTTTAGTACATTAATGATGTTATTAATGACAGCAGTTTTAGTCATCTAACTCTGGTTGATTAGTGTTCAGTTAGCACAGGATTGAGGTCAAAAGGGATAAGAAAGGGAATAAAGTTTTGGATAGAGAGATTAATCATAAACTCACTAAGGGAATTTGGTTTTAGGGGGACTTGGTTTCTTTCGTTTCCTTCGTTTCCTTAGCATAAGTGGTTCTCAACTAGGGATGATTTTGCCCCCCTGGGGACACTTGGCAATGTCTGGACATTTTTGGTTGTCATGACTGGCAGGGGTAGGGGTGCTACTGGCATCTAGTGGGCAGAGGCAAGGGACATTGCTAAATATCCTGTAATGCACAGGAAACACCTCCCCACCTCCCTTACTCCTCAACAAATAATTATCTGGCCCAAATATCCGTCATGCTGAGGTTGAGAAGCCCTGCCTTAGCACAGTAGTTCTGCAAGCTGGCTGCCTATTCAAATGACTTGGGGAGTTTTTAGAATGAATGCCGATGTCTAGGTCCAGGTCCTGACCTTAATAAATCGCAAATGGACCTTCAGCATTGCCCGGCAATCCTAGCACACTTGCGTAGTGTGTTTGTCTTTCTATTTTCCAAAACAGCTATTTTACACCTTCTTTTATTTCCTCTGTCCTCCTACTTCAGTTGCTGACTCTGGCTCATTAGACGGGAACCTCCTCATATTCTCACCACCCAGACTCCCAACATGCCCACATTTGTGCAAATACTGGTGCTCCCACTATTACTGTGACTCAAACACCCCACTGTTACTGTGAAACATCCCCAGTGTGTCAAAGACAGGCTTCTTTGCTGGGCTCTGGACTTCTCATCCTCCTTGCCTTCTCAAAGACATGTTCTTTTTTTCCTTTTTTTCATTTTTTTTAAAAAACTTCTTGTTTTGGAAAGAATTTCAAACTTTACAAATAAGTTGCAAAAATAAAAATATTACAGAGAACATCCGTATACCCTTTAACCAGATTCATCTGTTGTTAACATTTGACCCCATTTGCTTCATCCTTTGCACTCTTGCTCACACACATAATTTTTTTCCTGAACCATTTGAGGGTAAGTTACATGCATCATGGCCTTTACTCCTAAGTACTTCAGTATGGATTTTCTAAGAATAAGAATATTCTCTTGGGGGCTTCCCTGGTGGCGCAGTGGTTGAGAATCTGCCTGCCAATGCAGGGGACACGGGTTTGAGCCCTGGTCTGGGAAGATCCCACATGCCGCGGAGCAACTAGGCCCGTGAGCCACAATTACTGAGCCTGCGCGTCTGGAGCTTGTGCTCCGCAACAAGAGAGGCCGCGATAGTGAGAGGCCCGCGCACCGTGATGAAGAGTGGCCCCCGCTTGCCGCAATTAGAGAAAGCCCTCGCACAGAAACGAAGACCTAACACAGCCATAAATAAATAAATTAAAAACTAAATTAAAAAAAAAAAAAAGAATATTCTCTTACATAATTACAGTACTGTTGTCAACTTCAGTAAATTTAATATTGGTAGAGTATTGTTTCTAATCTGCCATTTGTATTCCAATTTTGAAAATAAACCCGATAACATCCTATACAGCATTTTTTTCTCCTAGTTCGGAGTCTGGTCTAGGGTTGTTCAGGCATTTAGTTATCATGTTTCTTAGCCTCTTTTAGTCTGTAACATTTCCACAGCCTTTCTCTGTCTTTTATGACATTGGCTTTGTGGAGGAGGAAAAATCATTTTTCCTCTACCCTTTTAGGTTCCTGGCTGAGACCTCTCTGTAATAAAAAGACATTAATTGGAGAAAAACAAACAGTTTAATAACATGGATACATGGGAGATACTGAGTAACTCTCTGAAATGGCCCAAGCCACCACCTTAAATACCATTTCCAGCTAAAGATAAAAGATGTTGGCTTGGGGGAGGCCAGTTATAGAGTACCAGGCAAAGCACAGTAAACAAGGGTCAGGTTGTAAGGGTCAGGTTGTTATGCGCATTGGTAAAGAGTTTCTAGAGATTCAGAGTCATCCTTTTCTCTGTTATATAATAGCAAGGAAGATTTCCATTGTAAATTTAAATGTCTCTTACAAAAGGGTAACTTCTACTGGGTTTTCAGAGCTTCTCCTGTATCTGCTGTTTCTTAAAAATAATCAGCCTAAAATAATCAATATGCCAAAGAGGCATATTTTGGGGTGTCATATTCTGCTCCCCTTTAGTGTTTAGGATGAAAACAGACCACTTCCCTCTCCTTTTTTAAAATGCTTTTTGTTTATTTATTTATTTATTTATTTATTTATATATATTTTTGGCTGTGTTGGGTCTTCGTTTCTGTGCGAGGGCTTTCTCTAGTTGCGGCAAGTGGGGGTCACTTCATGGCGGTGCACGGGCCTCTCACTATCGTGGCCTCTCTTTTTGCGGAGCACAGGCTCCAGACACGCAGGCTCAGTCGTTGTGGCTCACGGGCCCAGTCGCTCCGTGGCATGTGGGATCTTCCCAGGCCAGGGCTCAAACCCGTGTCCCCGGCATTGGCAGGCAGACTCTCAACCACTGCGCCACCAGAGAAGCCCCCCTCTCCTTTTTTAATACAACATTCCTCATTTTCGGTTTGTCTGATGTTTCTCATGATTAGATACAGGTTATGCATTTGGGGCCAGAATACTGCATAGGTGATGTTGTGTCCTTCTCAGGGTATCACATCTGGGGGCCCACAATGTCCAGATGCCCATCTCTTCCTCGTTGGCAGTGAGTGTTACTGTTGATCACCTGGTCAAGGTGTTGTCTAATTTCTCCACTGAGTAGTTATTGGGTTTTACCTTCCTACCCAGCAGTCTGTGGGAAGACACAAGCAGCCTGCTCCTCATCAGTATTTCCCTCTACATTTAGCATCCAATGATGATTTTTGTCTGATCCAATCTTTAATATGGTAGTTGAAATTAATGATTTTCCAACTCTGGTATTCCCTCCACATTTACCAGTTGGTCCTCAGCAAGAGTCCCTCTTTCTCCCCATTTATTTATTTTTTCACAATTTTATTTTTTAATTTTTATTTTATTTTATTTTTTTGACGAACATGTCATGTTAACTTTTTTTTTTTTTTATACAGCAGGTCCTTATTAGTCATCAGTTTTATACACATCAGTGTATACATGTCAATCCCAAGCACCCAATTCATCACACCACCATCCCCACCCCCCCGGCCACTTTCCCCCCTTGGTGTCCATACGTTTGTTCTCTACCTCTGTGTCTCAATTTCTGCTCTGCAAACCGGTTCATCTGTACCTTTTTCTAGGTTCCACGTATATGCGTTAATATACGGTATTTGTTTTTCTCTTTCTGACTTACTTCACTCTGTATGACAGTCTCTGGATCCATCCACGTCTCTACAAATGACCCAATTTCGTTCCTTTGTATGACTGAGTAATATTCCATTGTATTCCATTGTACCACATCTTCTTTATCCATTCATCTGTCGATGGGCATTTAGGTTGCTTCCATGACCTGGCTATTGTAAATAGTGCTGCAATGAACATTGGGGTGCATGTGTCTTTTTTGAATTATGGTTTTCTCTGGGTATATACCAGTAGTGGGATTGCTGGATCATATGGTAATTCTATTTTTAGTTTTTTAAGGAACCTCCATACTGTTCTCTATAGTGGCTGTATCAATTTAATTTTATATTTTTATTGAAGTATAGTTGATTTACAATGTTTAAGTTTCAGGTGTACAGCACAGTGATTCAGTCATATATATATATGTGTGTGTGTATATATATATATATACATATATATATATATTTTTTTTCCTCTTCAGATTCTTTTCCCCCCTAGGTTATTACAAAGTATTGAGTATAGGTCCTTGTGCTATACAGCAGGTCCTTGTTGGTTATCTACCATTTATTTATTTAATCATGTATTTATTATTATTTAGTATGGACTCATAAATTCCTGTTTTTTCTATGGTTTGTAATTCATTTCTGTACTTAATTATTTTGGTGCTCAAGTTGTGAAGGACTTAATTCTTTTTTTTTTTTTAAATTTTTTAAAGCTTCTTTATTTTGGAATAATTACAGACTCACAGGAAGTTGCAAAAATAGTACAGTGTCCTATATACTGTTCAGCCAGTTTCCGCCAATGATGGCATCTTACATAGCTATAGTACAATATCGAAAATGTTAATGGTTCAGTTTTCACTAATTTTTTTAACCTGCATTCATGTGTGTATGTGATTCAATGCAATTTAACCCCATGTATAGGTTTGTGTAACCACAGTCAAGACACAAACCATTCCATCATCACAGAAGAACTCCTTCATGCCGTGACTATGCATCTGTACCTGCCCCTCACCATACCCTTTGTGGTTTTTTTGTTTTGTTTTGTTTTTGTTTATGCTTCTTACTTTTATAATAGTGGCTTGTGCCATACAGAGTTTTATTAATCCAAAACAATTTTAGTAAATATTGAGATTTTTGTCTCAGAAGGCATTCCTCACATTGATATCATAAAAAAACTGCCTTTTGGTTTCTTCTAGCACTTTTATGCTTTCATTTTTATATTTAAATATTTGACCCCTATGGAATTTATTCTTTTTTTTTTTTCACACACACACACTGTATTTTATTTTTACAAGAGATAAATAAACTGACACCAAGCATTGTAAAATAGATGAGCAAAACAAAAGCAACAGTGATTGCAATTACCAAACACGAAACACACTCATACTATGTCATAATATTGACATTCAGTCCAGTAATCCTCCACTGTAACAGCTCCTTTACTTTGCAGTGAAAATTGATTTGTATATTTTTTGCCTGAGTTCTTGTGGGATTTTTTTTTTTATTCAAACAGAACGTCACAAAAATTATAATCATCCTCATCAGTTCACTCAGTCCCATGTAATTAATTTTTTTTAATCTTGATCTTTTGTTAGCACTTTTATGAATCCATCAGTTTTCCATTAGAGTTCTGATAATGCTTATTCATTCAGTTCAGCAGTATAGTCAGTTACCAGAAACCTGTACTTGTCAGAGTCTTTCCCATGAATTCCTTGAAGATGAAACCCTTTTATAGGAACATTTTTGCAAAAGCATCAGAGTACACCCAGAACTGTCTGTAAATGACAAAAGACTTAAAAATGACCACGGTTAAAGATTTGATGAAAGTTCATAATAATGCAATTGACAAGGAAATTTAGTTATTTCTGAGATGTACATTTTAAAGTAATAACTAGAATTATGGCTTACAACATTATACCAGAACATATAAGAATTTTAGAAATTTCATGTAATGTCTGAAACATTTATATTAACATATTTCCATATAAATAACCCAATGAAAGTTTAGTATTAGTTGTTTTGTTTGTTTTTTTATACTGCAGGTTCTTATTAGTCTCAATTTTATACACATCAGTGTATACATGTCAATCCCAATCACCCAATTCAGCACACCATCATCCCCACCCCACCGCAGTTTTCCCCCCTTGGTGTCCATATGTCTGTTCTCTACATCTGTGTCTCAACTTCTGCCCTGCAAACCGGCTCATCTGTACCATTTTTCTAGGTTCCACATACATGCAGTAATATACGATATTTGTTTTTCTCTTTCTGACTTACTTCACTCTGTATGACAGTCTCTAGATCCATCCACGTCTCAACAAATGACTCAATTTCGTTCCTTTTTATGGCTGAGTAATATTCCATTGTATATATGTACCACAACTTCTTTATCCATTCGTCTGTCGATGGGCATTTAGGTTGCTTCCATGACCTGGCTATTGTAAATAGTGCTGCAATGAACATTGGGGTGCATGTGTCTGTTTGAATTATGATTTTCTCTGGGTATATGCCCAGAAATTCTGTTTCCCTCTTTCTTTCCTGCTTTGCCAAACTTCCCTCTCTCTTTTCTGTATCATTCTCATCAGCTTACAGTCATGCTCTAATATGTATCAACAATATCTTCATTGGCTCCACATCCCCTCCAGTTGCCCTCACATTTCTAGTCACCCCTTCTCAGAGGAACCTCTTAAAAGGCTGCACATGCTTTATTGCCCCACGTTCTTCCCTTGTCTAGTCTAATCAGGGTCCTGTCCTGAGTGAGGCTCTCCTTGGCAGTCCTCGATGAACTCCATGTTGCCAAATTCAGCAGCTGTCCCTTCTCTGACTTATCGTGCTTGACTTTGCAGCAGCATTTGACACAGTCATTTGCTCCTTCTTTGAACACTCTTCTTGTGGCTTTCATTATCCTACACTCTCCTGGTTTTTCTACTCTTGCTGGTGACTTATTCTAAGTCTGCATTTCTGCCCCCCCTCCTCTGCTCAACCTACAAAGGTTGGTGTCCCTCCTAGGCACTGGGACTCAATTCTTTTCTCTTTTCATGTTCTCTCCTGTTATGACCCATCCAGTCTGTGGCTTTACATTCCATCTAGATGCCAGTACCTGCAGCCATGACCTTTCCCACCACACAAGATTTATTAATTCATTCTTTTTAAAAAAATTTTATTGAAGTATAGTTGATTTACAATGTTGTCTTAATATCTGCTGTACAGCAAAGTGACTCAGTTATACATATATATATATTCTTTTTCATATTCTTTTCCATTATGGTTTATCACAGGATATTGAATAGAGTTCCCTGTGCTATACAGTAGGAACTAATTCATTCTTTTAAAAGATTTGTATGTACTCCCTACCCTCCTGCCAAGCTTTATTGAGGTATAATTGACAAATAGGAATCATATATAATTAAGGTATACAATTTGATGCTTTGATATATGTATATAGTGTGAAATGATCACCACACTCAAACTAACTAACATATCCATCACTTCACAGTTACCTTTGTGTGTGTGTTTGTGCGTGTGTGGTGAGAACACTTAGGATCTACCCTTTTAGCAAACTTCAAGTATGCAATAACTGTATTAACTGTAGTCACCATGCTGTATATTAGGTCTCCAGAACTCACTTGTCCCCACCAATTTTAAGAAGTAAACCTCAGGGGACTTACCTGATGGTCCAGTGGTTAAGACTCCATGCTCCCAATGCAGGGGGCCTGGGTTCGATTCCTGGGCAGGGAACTAGATCCTGCATGTTGCAACTAAGGGCCCACATGCTGCAACTAAAAGAGCCCTCATGTCGCAACTAAAGACCCTTCATGCCGCACCTAATATATCTCTCATGCTGCAACTAAAAAGATCCTGCATGCTGCAACTAAGACCCGGTGCGGCCAAATAAATAAATGAATACATATTTTTTTTTTAAAAAAAGAGGTAAACTCCAGCCTCCTTTGCATGGCATTCACACTGCACTACCATTGCTAGGTTAAAATGTAGAATTGATCTTATTGTGTAGTGGGAATTGTCTCAAAAATATCTTTGAGATCTTTATACTGCCTCAGAAATTTCATTGAGAAACACTAGAAAACAATGTTGATAAATTGACCAATTCTAAGAACGTTGAAAGTTTTCGGGGAAACTTGAAACATTAAAAGGCTCAGAAATGAGAGTTACAGAAATGAAAAGTGGAAGAAAGCACAGGAGGATCGTGTTTTTAAACATTTTGTTCTTTTTAAATATTAAAATTCAAAAATCTTGAAACAAAAAAAAGACTTACTAATCCACATGGATCTCTAATAGGCATCTCAAATTCAGTATTTCCAAAGCAGAATCTTGATTCCCTCCCACCTCCCACACCAAACCTGATTCTCTCCCCATGAGACCCATCTCAGTGTATGTTACCACCATCCATCCAGTTGTTCAAGCTCCAAGCCTACAAGTTTCCTGCCCCACATCCAGCCCATCAACAGATCTTGTCACTTTGGCTTCCAGAGTGTATTCCAGGTGTTCCAACCTCTCTACCTCGACTCCTCGACCATTCTTCCCTCTGCCACTATCTCTTTCTTGGATGGTTGTAGTGGCCTCCTATGATCCACTTCGTGCACAGCGGCTGGAACATCTTTTTAGAAGCATTAACTGGATGATGTCACTCCCCTGCTGGATTATGGTGTTCTGCCATGTTCTGACCCCTGCTCTCCCCTGTTTCAAACCACACTTCCTCCTGTTGATTCTTCCAGCACATCAAGCTCCTCTTGGTCTTTTGTACTAACTGTTCTCCCTGGAATGTTCTCTCTGCCCCTCCCCCCATCTTTCAATGGCTGGCTTTTCATCATTCATATCTCAGTTTAAGTATCACCTCTGATTCCTCAATCCAAAAGAGCCAGCAAGTCACTCACTACATCATTCTCACCTTACTGTAATTCTTAACACTGCACTTATCATTATATTAGCTTTCTTGTTTATTTATTTGTACATTTATTGTTCCCCTCTCCTCTTCCTCCCCCCACGTTAGAATGTGAGCAGGGCCCACACTTTATCCCTAGTGCCTAGAATAGTATTTGGTATACAGTAGGTATTCAGTTAGATCAATGAATGAATGAATGAATGATATATTTAAACTGCCTAACATGATCTCCAGCACATGAAAGACACTCAGTAAATGTTCTCTTTCTCCAGAAACTCGTGTTTCTGGGGCTAAGTCTAGAAGCTTCTGGTGAGAACAGTGATCTGATAAACAAATTCATATTTATGTGTTAGGATCCTAATTATTAGAGTTTCCGGACAAAAGGGAATTACATTTTACCAAGAAAATTAAAAAAAAAAAAAACCAGTGATAAAATTCCAGGGATCACCAGTGTCACATTTTTTAGTGGGAGACTTTCCTGGCCCTAACTGTAAGATCGGTTCTCAGATTTTTAAAAAACTTTGACATGTTTACCTTGGGATTTAGACGTGTAAAGTTTCTAAACCCTCCAGATATTTACAAATTGAATATATGGGGTAAGAAGGAGAAAGATTGGGAGGATGTATGCTGAAGTGGTTTCCCTTTTAGACATTATTTGAAGATTAGCTGTGGTTTTTTGGTAAACGCTTATAGTTGATTCTATTATAGTATTGAAGCTTCCAGGAACAATCAGTACAAATGAGCTCAACTAGTGATTTTGTTTTCCAGATAATTAACTTTTTGACAGAATGCATCACATGTTTCGGGGTATTTGGAGAAACCATTACCCTTGACCCAGTAGGATTTATTTTTAAAAATTGGATTAAATGCTTATTGTATTCATAGTTCATATGTGAGTAAAGAGGTGTGTACCATTATTCACTCTCCTGGTATTTATCACCTATGCATCATTATTAGTCATTTTTTTTCTAGCAACCATTTTTAGTGAAACCAGGCAAGTGTGGCAAGCAACATTTCATGGATATATTTAGAGTCTTACTCTTTTTGACTCCTCTGTGAAAGTGGATTAAGTGTGTATACATATGTTTTTTAAATTAAACTTTTTGCTGAAGTACACATTATATGCATTGTAAATATACAGTTCAGTGAATTTTCACGAACTTCACACACCCCTGTCACCAGCCCCCAGATCAAGAATCAGAACATGAGCAGCTCCCAAAAGCCGCCTTCATGTCTCCTTCTGGTCACCACCCCCCCCCCCCCCCCCCACCAAAAGTAACTACTATTCTGATTCTAATGTCATAGAGTGATTTTGCCTGTCCTTGAATTTCGTATATATGGTACTGAAACTGCATAACTCAGATGGGGGCTTGAACCCATGTGCCAGGACTCGAACCCAGCCAAAACCCAGATTGGGACTTGAACCCACAGTCTTTTCATTGAGATCACACACCTGGTCTCAGGACTTATGAAGCTGAGGTTCTTTATGTCTCATCGCAGAAAGAATTCAGTGAGAGGCAAAGTGATAGGTAAGAAATGGATTTATTTAGAGAGATACACATTCCATAGACAGAATGTGGTCCGTCTCAAAAGGCGAGAACGACCTTGGGAGAAACACATTCCACAGACAGTGTGGGCCATCTCAGAAGGCGAGAGACCCCAAAATATGGGGTGGTTATTTTTTATGGGTTGGGTAATTTCATAGGCTAATGAGTGGGAGGATTACTCCAGCTATTTCAGGGAAGGGGCAGAGATTTCCAGGAATTGGGCCACCACCCACTTTTGGCTTTTTATGGTTGGCCTCAGAACTGTCATGGTGCTTGTGGGTGTGTCATTTAGCTAATGCATTACAATGAGCGTACACTGAGGCTCAAGGTCTACTGGAAGTAGAATCTTCTGCCATCTTGGACCTAGTTGGTTCTAACCAGTTTTTGTCATGTCCTATGGCTATGTCAATTCTTTTAAAAGGTTGTGCCCTGCCCCCTTCCCTCCTGTTTCAGTACCACACAGGATATCTGACTTCTTTTGCTCATTATTGTTCAGGAGATTCATCCGTATTGTTGTGTTGTGTGTTGCAGTTGCTGAATAGTATTCCATTATATGAGTGTACCACAATTTACCCTTTCTACTGTTTTTGTTTTAAATAAATTTATTTATTTATTTATTTATTTTTGGCTGCGTCGGGTCTTCGTTGCTGTGCACGGGCTTTCTCTGGTTGCGGTGAGCGGGGGCTACTCTTTGTTGCGGTGCACAGGCTTCTCACTGTGGTGGCTTCTCTTGTTGCGGAGCACGGGCTCTAGGCACGCGGGCTTCAGTAGTTGTGGCTCGCGGGCTCTAGAGCGCAGGCTCAATAGTTGTGGCGCACGGGCTTAGTTGCTTTGCGGCATGTGGGATCTTCCCGGACCAGGGCTCGAACCTGTGTCCCCTGCATTGGCAGGCGGATTCTTAACCACTGCGCCACCAGGGAAGTCCTATCCTTTCTACTCTTGATGGGCCTTTGGTTTGTTTCTAGTTTTTGGCTTTTATGAATAGTGTTGTGAGGATCACCCTTGTACATATCTTTTGATAAACACATGTGTGCATTACTACTCGGTAAATGCTGTATTCCCTCTACCCTTCTAGGTTTTTGGCTGAGACACCCCTGTAATAAAAAGACAGATTAACAGGAGAAAAACAAACAAGTTTAGTAACATATATACCTCCTGTATACATAGGAGAGACCCACGAAAACTGAGTAACTCCCCAAAATGGCCCAAGCCCCACCACCTTCAACACCATCTTCAGCTAAAGACAAAAGAAGATTTTGGGGGGCGGTGGTGGAGGAGGCCAGTTATAGGAATTATCAGGAAAAATACAGTAAACAAGGGTAAGGTTATTATGCAGATTTAAGTCCATGCCTTCTCCATTGACAAGAGTTTCTAGAGATTTAGAGTCACCCTTCTCTTCCTGGTACAGAAAGGGAGATACCCTTTAAGTGGAGATTTCCCTTATAAATGTAAATGTCTCTTACAAAAGGGTAACTTCTACTCGGTTTTCAGAGCTTCTCCTTCGTTTGCTGTTTCTTAAAAATAATCAGCCTCAAGAAAATTCTTATGCTAAAGAGACATTTTGGGGTGTCATATTGTGCTCCCCTTCAATACCTAAAAGAATGCTTCAGATATATTTCTACTCATTTTCATGGTTGTCAGTTATTTTCTTCTCTGAATGCAATTAGGATTAGTAACCACCTCTGTATAAACTTACATATCTGTATCCATATACAGTGTTGAGGCTTTTTATTCATAACTTGAATTGTTTTAGCATCAGTTGTTTTTCTACTTTAATTTTTTTCTAAGAGTGTTTCTATGTTCATTTGTTACTTTACCAGCTACCTATATCAAAATGTCATTTTTAAGTATCTCAAGAATTTTGACTTTTTCTTTTCTTGTGAGACACACACACACACACACACACACACACACACACACACGTAATTATTTTGAAATGAAAAACACTCCTGGAACTGTCAAATGTATTTTGCAGATATTGAGGCAAAGGTTTACCCACCTGAATAGTCTTGGAATGGTACAGGCTTATTAAGCACTGATTCCTAATTTTGCCAAGGGGGGAAAAAGGGAAGAACAAAGTGAATGAAAGTGTTTTTGAAAAACTGAAGTATACTTTATTTTGTTGTGATTACACCCAGGTTCACAGGTTGACATTATTATCTCCCTTTGTCCCAAAGTGCATTAACTTATTCCATTCAGCAAATCTGAAGTTAACTCAACAAACTGAATAGAGCAAATATAGCCTGAAATCGAGCAAATACCTTCCATTTGATTTTGGTAGGAGTCACAGCCGCTGAATGTACTCTTTTTGTAGAGAACATTTAGCGAATACTATTATCTATGGCACTGCTTTTCAGATGTACAGATCCATCAGCTGGGGATCTTGTTGAAATGCAGATGCGGATTCTGGGGTTCTGGGATGGGGCTGGAGATGCCTGCTTTTTGGGGGACCACACTTTGAATAGCGAGGCTTTAGAGCACAGCCGGATTTACGTGAGACCTTGGTCCGTTGCCCATGCAGGGGTGATAAACATCCCTGCCCCAGTGCCTCTCGGGTGGGCCTCCCAGTGCGGGCTGAAGAGCCAGGTGTGTGCAGTCGCCGTTAGAGCCGCAAAAGCCCAGTGCTCTTTGGACGTTTCTTTAAATCTCAAGTAGCAAGTCCTTTCAATCTCCCCTCACCTAGTCTCTCCTCAAACATTCCGAACACCTGAAGAAAAACGACTGCGCTCCTCAAAAGCACGCCAAACCAACATACACAGACACCCCCACCCCCACCCCCGCCCATACGGGTGCGTGCACACTTAATCCCAGGTACTGACCTGGAGGAAGGAGTGGGGCAGGGCAGGCACGAAGCCGCCCTCTTCTCTCCTGGCTTCAGTGCTTTAGACTTCCTCATTCATTCCACAGAGGCTGGGTGTCCGTTTCAACATCCCGGTGCCGAGCACTGCGGTACACACCAGCCCCCTTCCAGCCACTAGCTGTGCACTTCTCTGCCCGCCCACGTGGCAGCCTGGAGTGCTGGGGAATTAACAATCCCCAGCCCACCCCGGGAGCAGCCCTCAGCCAGCGCCTGATGAAAGCTGGTAGATAAAGAGTCCAGCTCTTTGCCCATGAGCAGGACCACTGACATGGATGGGCGGTCTGCGCTGCCTCCCAGAGCTCCCCAGGACTGAGACTCAGCTGCCGCCAGTGGTAACTGGCTTGATGATGCACCTGTATTAGCTGCCTTCCTGCCTCCGTCTCACTTCCCCCATTCTCCTGTGTCCTGGGATCACATCCTAAATAAATTGCTTGCTCTCGAATCTTTGCCTCAGAGTTAACCTTCTGGAGGAACCCAAACTATGGCAAGGCTCTTTGAGGCCAACAGTCAGGAAGTACTTTTGTTCGTTTTAATAAAACCCCATTACAAGAAAACACGGGAGCCCCTTGGGTTTGTCCTGTCTAGTTATTTTGTTGGCATGACACCAACCATTCAGATGGCTGGACATAAGCCCGATCATGGAGAGCGTGCTTCTGTGTTGCTGGACTGTCAACAGAGTTGATATCTGGGGTCCCTAGCAGAGCTGATTCTTGTCTTTCTGACTCCTGACCAGGGGCATGTATCTCTGAGTTCTGCCTCAGAGCCCTGAGCACATCCTGCGGCCCCTGCAACCCTCATCCTGGCTGCATCCTACTTCCATGCTCCTTTCCGTAGGCCTCCTTCCCTGGGGTTCTCTGTTGTGAGTTCTCTGCCCAGCCCTTTGGGACAAGGAGTCCTTTCTTGGACCTTCAGTTTACTGCATGGAGGCTCCTGAGTTTAAGTTCCAGGACGTACCACCCCTGTTCTCCAAGCTTTTGCACCAATGATCAGTGCTTCTCGTAGCCGTGTCTTTAGCTTGTCCCCCTCCTCCTGCCTTCTTCCCCAGACTGGAAATGGATCCAAACCTTGGCATAATTTAAACTTCTGAGTGCATTTTAGAACTGCCTGTACCCAAATGGGGGATCTTAGCCCTTCTATATGTTCAGAAGTGTGCCTTTTCCCCTCAAGACCTTGTATGCAGCACTCCCCTTTCTGTGGTTCCTTGTATGATGGGAACCCCCACCAGGCAGGGACATTTGGGAAGGTAGCCTGACCTGGCATTCTAGAATGGATTGCTCACAATCTTGCTGTACCCCTGCCAGGGTGCATTGCCCACCAGGCTGAACACCCATGTCTTTGTTTGGGCCTCTTGGGGTTCCCGATTAGAGACCCTTGTTCCTTTGGATTTGGTATTTTAAGAGTACACACTACATCAGTAGGACTGTCTTTAATGTAAACATCCATGAAAACATCAAGGATGGATGGCTAGGTGACTGCTTCCCTGTGACTTTGGGCTCTCTTCCTGCCTTGTAGACTGCCACCTTCTTGCTGTGTTCTCAAATGGTGGAGAGAGAGAGAGAGAGAAGGAGGGAGGGAGGGAGGGAATCTTTCTCTTCTTATAAGGCTGCAGCCCTATTAGATTAGGGTCCCACCCTTATGACCTCATTTAACCTTAATTATCACCTAGAGACCCTGTCTCCAGATACAGTCATGCTGGAGGTTAAGGTTTCAACATATTAATTTGTGGGGGGAGGGACACAGTCCAGTCCATAGCAATAACTATGCCCAGCTTCCCCTCCAACCCCTCCATTCATCTAGCTGAATCCTGAAATTCCACAATTTGAGATTCATTTCTTTGGTTTAAAGAGTTGTTAAAATGTAAATGGGCACAGAATTTGGTTGATGTGTCTTGATATGAGGTCAGCTCCTGAGAGCAGGTAGGGTTCAAAAAGTAGGAGGCCACTGGGTACCTACAAGTTGGGAATGGGCCCCATCTAGAGGAGAGAAAGGGTACTAAAAAGAAAGTCGGTTTTCTCCGAGCAGTGTCTTTTTGTTATCTTTGCCAAGGCCTGTTCAAGTCCTAAGAATTACTTTATCAGTTCCTGCAAAATAACCCTTAAGATCAAAGAACTGAGTACTTAACGTTGCTTTCTTGGATCTATGAACAATTTGAAAGACATTGCCTTTTATTTTTATTTATTTATTTATAAATTTATTTTTTATTTATACTATTTATTTTCGGCTGCGTTGGGTCTTCATTGCTGCTTGCGGGCTTCCTCTAGTGGCGGGGAGCAGGGGCTACTCTTCGTTGCGGTGCGCAGGCTTCTCATTGCTGTGGCTTCTCTTGTTGCAGAGCACGGGCTCTAGGCGTGTGGGCTTCAGTAGTTGTGGCCCACGGGCTTAGTTGCTCTGCAGCATGTGGCATCTTCCCGGAGCAAGGCTCGAACCCGTGTCCCCTGCATTGGCAGGCAGATTCTTAACCACTGCGCCACCAGGGAAGTCCGACATAGCCTCTTTTTTTTTTTTTTTTATAATTTATTTATTTATTTTTGGCTGTGTTGGGTCTTCGTTTCTGTGCGAGGGCTTTCTCTAGTTGTGGTGAGCGGGGGGCCACTCTTCATCGCAGTGCACGGGCCTCTCACTATCGCGGCCTCTCTTGTTGCCGAGCACAGGCTCCAGACGCGCAGGCTCAGTAGTTGTGGCCGACATTGCCTTTTAAAGAGGGTGTCTTAGACTTCCCTGGTGGCGCAATGGTTAAGAATCTGCCTGCCAATGCAGGGGACACGGGTTCGAGCCCTCGTTAGGGAAGATCCCATATGCCGCAGAGCAACTAAGCCCGTGCACCACAACTACGGAGCCTGCGCTCTAGAGCCCGTGAACCACAACTACAGAGCCTGCGTGCCACAACTACTGAAGCCAGCATGCCTAGAGCCGGTGCTCCACAACAAGAGAAGCCACTGCAATGAGAAGCCCGCGCACCGCAATGAAGAGTAGCCCCTGCTCGCCGCAACTAGAGAAAGCGTGCGCGCAGCAATGAAGACCCAATGCAGCCAAAAATAAATAAATTTAAAAAGTAATGGTAAAGAGGGAGTCTTATTGACTCTGCAAAGGGAGAAGTAGAAGTACAACTTCTCATTGGTTTATCCAGCCTTCTGTCAACACTTTTTATTAGCCAACAAATTATGTGTAATGACAACAGCTGTTTGTAGTCAAGATTCTTATGTGTCGTTGGAGCCTAAAGTACTTTTTGAATCATCAAAGATTAAGTTATGTATGGGATAATTTTCATATTAACTGTGATATTGATAAAGTCTTGGTTACTGCTTGTTACTGAATGGTAATCCTTTATCAACCAGGATATTTCCATTTTAGTACTTCATCCTTCTCCCACGCTAACATCAAAATGGTACCTGAGGTAAAGTGAGCCCTTCTCGTGGCTGCTTATTGCTGGGATCGGCTGCTTGTGGATAATTAGCTCAGCTTATCAGAACACTGTGTATGAGTCGGGCATATGGCTTTGACCCCATGTGGTCTTTGCTCCTAGGGGGACCCATAGAGGGTGGGTCAGTGCTGTTTCAGTTCTGTTAAGGAAAGTGCATGGAATTCCATCTCCTTTGGACCTACTCCATCAATGGTGTCATCTAGAAGTCTTTAACCCTGGCCGTACATTAGAGTTAAAAAAATGCACAGAGGTAAGCACTGTCCTGAAACTGGTGTTCATTTTCTCATATATTTCTTTATACTTATATATGAATATGTCCCTAAGCAAGAGAAAATGCTACTTGCATGCTTTTGAACTTTATATGATTGGTATCTTTTTTACCCTCATATTATTCTGCAACTTTAATTTTCAGTATCTTTTTTTTGTGAGATGTGTCCTCGTTGCTACATGTAGCTCTAGCTCATTTCTTTTTCTTTGCTCTGTAATAGTCTGTTGTATAAATATATAATCTATTTGTACATTCTTCTATTGATGGTCATTTAAATTGCTTCAGATATTGTTATTAAAAATGAAGCTGCTATGAACAGCCTTGAACATGTTTCCTTGTGCTAATATATAAATATTTCTGTAGGGATTATTTTCAGGAATGGAAGTACTGGGTGGTAGGGTATGTGGCTCTTCTACTGTACTAGTTGTTGCCAGATTACTTTCCTAAGCAACCGTGTAAGAGACTTCCTGTTGCTCAGCATCCTTGCCAACACTTAGCATAGTCAGACTTTTGAATATTGCTAAGATGATAGGTATGATATTTATCTCTTTTTGTTTTGATTTGCATTTCTCTCAATACTAGTGTTCACTGACTAAGTTTCATCTTCATGGAATTCTAGTTCAAGTTTCTTACCTATTTTTCTCTATCAGTTTATCTGTATTTTAAAAAATTGATTTGTAGATGTTCTTTATATGTTCTGGATACTGATTTTTAGTGATATATGTTATAGATAATGTCTCCCAGTCTGTGGCTTATTTTTCACTTTTTATGATGTTTTCTGATAAAGGTCTTTCAATGTAGTCAAATTTCTTCTTTTTTTCTTTTATGGTTTGCACTTTTTGTGTTCCTATCCCAAAGACATAAAGATATTCTTCTCTATTGTCTCCTAAAAGTTTTAAATGTTGGTTTTTGAAATAATTTTAGTCTAATTGGAATTGAGGGAGGAATCTGTGTGTGGATTGTTTGTCCATGTGGAAAACCAGTTGTCCCAGGATCATTTATTGAAGAGTTGATCCTTGCCCTCCTTGAGCTGCATCTACCCTGGCACCTCCTTTGCTATATCAAGTGCCCATATATGTGTGAATCTGCTTCCAGGCTCTCTCAAATTTGGTTTCCTGGTATATTTTTCAAACCCTGAGTGAATACTACACAGCCTTGATTGCTGTAACTTTCTCAGGAGTCTTGGTATCTGGTAAGTCAAGCCCTCCTTTGTTATTCTTTGTCACATTGTCTTGGCCACTTTGTTTTACATACACATTTTGCCCTCCATATCCATTGGTTCCATATCTGACGATTCAACCAACTGCAGATTGAAAATATTTGGAAAGAAAAATTACAAAATGTTCCCAAAAGCAAAACTTGAATTTGCTGCAAGTCGGCAACTATTTACATAGCATTTACATTGTATTAGGTAGTATATGTAATCTAAAGATGATTTGAAGTATACATCCTTTGTAGGTTATAGGCAAATACTATGCCACTTTATATAAGGGAGTTGAGCATCCTTGGATTTTGGAACCTGCGGGGGTTCCTGGAACCAATCCCCCATGGATACCAAGGGACGACTATACACCTTAGAGTTACCATCAAGTTCCATAAAGAACCTCATTAAGATTTTGAGTGAAATTACCTTGAATTTGTAGCATTATATATTTTTTTCCAAATTACTTTGATATAGATTATCTCATTTGTGTCTTGCAACAACTTGAGAGGTAGGTTAATATTACCCCTATTTCTCAGATGAGGAAACATATTAGAGAAATTAAATGCCTTGCCCACAGCTCACAAAGCTAGTCCATTGCAGAGCCTGGTCTTTTGTTTTTTTTTATATCCCTCTCCTCTTTTTTTTGTTAAGAAATAATTCACGTACCCTAAAATTCACCCTTTTAAAGTGTACAATTCAGTGGTTTTTAGTATATTCACAAAGTTGTATAAACATCACCACCATCTAATTCCAGAACATTTTCATCACCTGAAAGAGAAGCCCTGCACTCATTAGCAGTCACTGCCCATTTTCCCCTCCTCCCCACAGACTCTGGCAGCCACCCATCTACTTTCTGTCTCTATGGATTTGCCTGTTCTGGAGATTTCATATAAATGGAATCATGCAGTATTTGGCCTTCTGTGTCTGGCTTCTTTCACTTAGCCTCATGTTTTCAAGTCTTCCATGTCATGAATCGGAACTTCATACCTTTTTCTTCCCCTTCTTCATTTTTTCTTGGGTTCATTTCCTTTCTTCATTTTCATGTTCTTTCCTTTTTCATTCTATTCCTTTTCCTTCATTTCTTCAGTTCTTTAGCCAAGTCTTTTGACTCCAAATCCAGTGCTCTTTTTACAGTTACCATGTTAAATCAATCAGTAAGTGGAAATTTATTTCTTTAAGAAGTTAAGGATGAAATGAAATGATTACGCATGAGCCTAACAACGAAGTTCTTCAGCCTCACTCCTTGCTGGCATGCATTAGGCGCTCAAACATTGAGCTGACTGCACCAGAATAGAGGATTCAGCATCAGAGTTCTTTAGAAGAATCTTGCCCATGTTGTTTATGCTAAGCCAAACTATTGCTAAGCACTGTGCCTGGGAAATGGAATATTATTTAGGTTGTGAGCTGTGCATTAGATTTGCATACTTGCTTTTGTAGAAGAGTAGTTGTATTTTCTTCCAGCAAACATCAGGTTGTTCAGTTGATTGTGTTACATAGATCTTGATTTGAAAAACTTAACATAAAGCACTGTATATAAAGAACCCTTCTCTCTTTAAAAATGTACTTATTCAGTTAATCAATATTTTGATGTTAACCTTAACTATGAACTTGAGTTGAACTATGAAGAAAAATCAGAAAGAATGACACTACAATTTGCCAAGCCCTGAACTAAACTAGGGACAAATATGTATGTTTCCCTGCAAAGTCTGCTGAATTAATTCCTTACCACTCCCCAGACCACTCCCAGTGAACAAACTGAACCCACATTTGGCAGGGTAGTGGAAGAGGAGAGATTAAACATGCACACACACGCACACACACACTCACACACACTCATAATTAGTTGATCTGCAGCAAACCTCAATCTATCCTCTTAACTAAACTTAAATCAAGCCAATAATTCATTTAGATTTTAACCAGCTCTTTTGAAAATTGTTTTATAAGGCTTTAGTTCTTCCAGATGTTCACAACCCACAAAATTGGTTTTGGAAATAATCCTTTTTCCCTTTGCCTACAAGGAACTGCAAAGTTGAGTTTGAGTTCATTTGCAGTAGTTTTTCTTTCCGTAGGTTTCCAGATATCACTCTTTTTCTGTTTCCTTTTTTAACTTACCATGGATTTGCCCTTCTTCCCCAATAGTATGTCCAACTCCTTCAAAATCTTTCCATTCATTCATCCATGTACTCTTTCAACAAGTATTTCTAAAGTTCCTACTATGTGCCAGGCAACCTTCTAGTCACTGGGGACTCAACAGTGAACCCAAAGGACAAAACCTCAGCCTTCAACAAAGCTTATTTTCTAGTGGGCAAAGCAGGTAATAAGTAAATAAAATACACATTATGTTAGATGGTGATTAGTGCTATCTGTAGAGGAAAATGAATCAGAAAAGAGGCACAGGGAGCATTGAGGGGCTTCAATTTTAAATAGCATTTCTCTAGGTCAGGAGTTGGCTAACTTTGGCCTGTAACCTTCCACCTTTTCCTGTAAATAAAGTTTTATTGGCACACAGCCACACCCATACATTTACATGTTGTCCGTGGAGTTCATTAGTTGCAACAGAGACCATATGGGCTGCAAATATTTACTATTTGGCCCTTTGCAGAGAAAATGCAGATTTTTATATATGATAACTTTTTAGAATTAATATGCATGTTGCACTTTTCAGCTTCCAAATCATCTTTACAAACACTGCCTCATTGGAGTGTGGTAGCAGTGTTGGGAGAGGTCTAAGTAGCTTTGTTTTTTTTTTTTTTTTTTTTTTTTTTTTTTAAATGCAAGTGCCATTTTTAAATTTTTTTTTTAGAGATTGGAGTTTATTTATTTATTTTTGGCTGTGTTGGGTCTTCGTTTCTGTGCGAGGGGTTTCTTTAGTTGTGGCAAGCGGGGGCCACTCCTCATCGCGGTGTGCGGGCCTCTCACTATCGCGGCCTCTCGTTGTGGAGCACGGGCTCCAGACGCGCAGGCTCAGTAGTTGTGGCTCATGGGCCTAGTTGCTCCAGCGGCATGCGGGATCTTCCCAGACCAGGGCTCGAACCCGTGTCCCCTGCATTGGCAGGCAGATTCTCAACCACTGCGCCACCAGGGAAGCCCCAGTAGCTTTGTTTTATAGGTGACTGAACTGGAGAGGTTACTGAGGTTGTCCAGGGCTGCTGCGCTTGTCAAGTGGTGATGTTTAATTCTAAAAGCTGGTGCTTTTTCCAGCCTAATCGCCTGCTCCTGATGATAAATAAAACCCAGCTTTTTAGCACCGAGAGCTTCCTAGCGTACACAACACAGAAAGGCAATACTACGTAAGCATCAAGAGTGTGGGCTGTAAAACTTGGCTGCCCAAGTTCAAATCCTCACTCTGCCACTTACCTCTGTGACTTCTGTGCCTTGCGACAGGTCCCTTTTCTATAAAGCAGTTATAATAATATGCCTTCTGGGTACGGGGGTGATACATCCCAGTTTGCCTGAGGCAACCCTGGTTTATGCCTGTTTTCTCTGCGTTAATTAATAGTGTCTCATTTTACTCTCAGGTGCTCCAGTCTGGACATTAAATTATATACGTACCCTAGCTAGGGTTGTCACTGGGATTGAGTTAGTACAAATAAAGGACTTAGAATCCTGCCTGACCATAGTCTGTGGCAGTGGTTTCTTATCTCAATGCTGTGCCTACTCATCACTTAGTTTTCTTCTGACTCATTTCTTGATTCCATTAAGTCCAGACTGGTTTCTGTCTGAAGCGACTTTGTCTGTCTGGGTTAACAGGTGTTGGAGGATCCTTCTTCTAGGGCACAGAGCCCTCCACCTGCACTGTTCATCCCCCCACGAGCCTCCGGGCTCACTCCCTGACCTCCTTTGGCGGGTCTTTGCTCAGATGTCATCTTCTCATGATGTTTTCACAGGCCACTTCTCTAATTTGCCACGCCCTCCCATACACTTCGTGTCTACTTCCCTGCTTTAGTTTTCTACCTAATACTTACTACTAATAACATGTAGATTTTATTGAGCGGCTAATAATATTTTTAGTGTAGTTTTGTTTTGCTGTTGGATAGAAAGAAAAAAAAACAAATACACTATGCCTGTGAGATTTATTTTTCTGTTTTTAAGAACAGTGTAGCTTTATTGTTAAAATTTGAGAAATTATAGAAAACCGCAGTGAAACAAATATAATCCACCCATAGTCCCACCCCTCCCCCAGGGTTGTCATTTTGAGGTGTATTAAGAAGAAAGCAATTTTACACCAGCTCTAGAGGGAATGCATTTTCTAGTCTAATCATAGAGCTTCAGCTAAACAGCTTATAAGCAAATGAAGATTTCCTGTGTTCTCTAAGTATTATAATTTTGATTCCTTTAAGATAAACTTTTCTTCATATTTTCATCTGAAACTGGTCTGAGAGAAGATATCAAAGCAATACTGGTCCAGCCTGGTCTCAGCCCCAGAAGTAACGAAAAAAACATGGCACAGCAGCTGAGTGAGACGGCAAGTTTCCCCACTTGGAATTAAGGTTTCCTGGCGTGTTGGCAATGTGTTAGTCTGACTCTTGCCAATGTGAACGCCTTAATAGAAAGGATCATGTGGTGGCATACTTTTTATTTGCTGACTTCCTTTATAGTATGGAGCAAGTTGCACATTCTTTGTGTGTCACTCTCTCCTCTAAGAATATAATTCAGCTCCGTGTGTTTGCTCCACAGCCCTCTTTAAAACTTGTAATTGTTTCATATATTTGTTCGTTTACATTTTTATTTGAGTGCCCCACCAGCATGTAAGTACCAGAAGGGCACAGTTGTATCTGTCTTGCTCACCACTGTGTTCCTAGTGCCTCACGTAGTGCCTTGCACATGGTATTTACTCACTAAATATTTGTTGAATGGGGAGTCCACTGAGCCTGGCGGCGGACACTCGCCCGCTGCGCAGGGGCCCAGGGTGGGGACGACCCGTGTGCCGGGTTCTCAGCTGCGAGAGAATGAAGCCCTAAAAGATGGCCCCCAAATATCCTCCTCACTTTCTCCCTCAGGCCCCCAATTCCTTTAACAAATGGCAGAGTCATCAATTCAACCATCTGAGTTGGTTTCAAGTACCAGTGCCTTTTGAGACAGGAAGCTCATTAAGACCTTCACACTCAGAGATCAAGAGGGATGTTAGCTGCGGTCTTGAGGGGTAGGGGGTAGTGGTGATAGGGTGGGAATGAGGAGAAGAGCACAGGGCAGGGAGGTGGAAGAGGGCCTGCAAGGTGGGATGGCCAGGGAGGAAAGAGCGCAGGAAGGGCAGCGTGCCCGCCGCGCAGGCTTCTCTAGTCTCTGCTAGAGAAGCTCGTTCAATTTCACCTGCCGCCCAGGCCGATGAAGCAATCAGCCGCGTGCCTGACACACCTGAGCAGTAGATGATGGCAATAAGGCAATAGCTACATTTTTTTTTTTAAAAGACACCAATTGTACTTGAACATGTTATTATTATTTTTTTTTCATTAATTTATTTATTTATGGCTGTGTTGGGTCTTCGTTTCTGTGCGAGGGCTTTCTCTAGTTGCGGCGAGCGGGGGCCACTCTTCATCGCGGTACGCGGGCCTCTCACTATCGCGGCCTCTCTTGTTGCAGAGCAGAGACTCCAGACGCTCAGGCTCAGTAGTTGTGGCTCACGGGCCCAGTTGCTCCGCGGCACGTGGGATCTTCCCAGACCAGGGCTCGAACCCGTGTTCCCTGCATTGGCAGGCAGATTCTCAACCACTGCGCCACCAGGGAAGCCCAATAGCTACATTTTTTGAGCATGTACTGTGAGCCATACTCTGTGCTGAGCACTCTTCCTGTACTTACTCACTAATCCTTTGCAAGAATTTTAGGACACAAATATGATGATTATTCCCATTTTATGGATAAGGAATCTGAGGTGGTGAGGCATTGAATATCTGAGGCGACTTCATCCTGCAGCTTGTGGTAGGCTAAAATTACATATTCATTCTCATCAGGACTCAGTAAAAATGTCTTGCTGTCCCCGCCCCCCCAACTGTTGCTTGAGGCCTGGGTGGCAGAAGGACTTACAGGAGCTGCCTCTGGAGAGTGGCCTTTCTACTCTCAAGTTTGCTGACCCCTCATAGAGTTCAAGGTCAAACCAACTGGCCCACACATGATATCACATGGCTTTCCTTGCAGTGTATTAGAGAGTTACAGACCTTATAACAGGCAGGCCCAGTGCGCCTCATGGTTCAAGGAGACTTTGAGATCTGGTGGCAAGTGAGTAGCTTTGGGACCACTTATGTGTTCTGCTCCAGTTTTCAAAAAATATCCGGGGAGTTAGACTCCTGTTGCAAGGAAAGAAAATAATACTGTCTCACCACTTGGAACACCTCGGTTTTGGAAAAATCATTTAAAAAAAAATACTGCAAAGCCCATGATGCTGCATGATTGCTGGAGGGTCATTAGGGAAAAGGCAGCGTCCAGACACTTGTGGGAGGTAGGATTTTTTTATAGGCTGTTTGTGTGTCCAGTTTTGCAGTTTTCAGAGGAGGACTCCACTGGGGCTGTGAATGAAAACCACTGAACCTGTCACATTGTTGTTAGCCAGGTCACCTGGAAAAACACCCTGACAAATTGCAGCCCTGGGCGGGTCAAAGAGGGGAACACTAAAAAGAGAAGAAGAAAATGGATGGCCCTGCTCTGGTGTGAGGCCAGGGCTCGGTGTCATAGCCAAATTCCCTGGTGAGAGAGGAGTTTCCACCGTCGGAGGCTTTCCCCACCCTACTTTACACCATTATTTTTTACAGTCTGAAAAAATAATTCCACTTACGGTGGAGCCAAGTAGAGTCACTTGAAGGCAATGTAAACAAAAGGAGCAGGTAGTGTTGATGCTTTAAGAGAACATCCTGATGAGGGTGGGAAAAAAATGAGGAGAAGACCAGCTAGCAAGTGGGAGATTTTCCTGGATGTAGGAGAGCTGCTTGGAATGGCATTGACTTCTGGTTTCTAAGGACCAGCCCAGCAAACCTAAACCTATAATGTAGGCAAACCCTCCTTGGGGGTCTCTTCCCCATCCCTCTCCCTTTGCCATCACTGAGCTAACAGCAGGTTCCCAGCTCAGTGCCCCTGTGTTGTCTGTGCCTGACCTCAGTGGGCTCTCCCAAGTCATCCATGCCTGTGGGATCCCTACTCACCAGCAAAGCTGATCTGATCAATGGAGTCACACTCGTCTGTTAATGACCACAGTCATTGAAATTTGCATTCTTTAATGGGTTGCAATGCCTTACCAAAAAAACAAGCCTTGAGAGGTGATCTTTTGGTTATTAGTCAGTAATTAAGAACTTTGAGGGTAGGAGAGGAGTCCTACTCTAGGCAAGCTTTACCAGGGCATCCTCTCCTTCAGGCCCTTTGATATGCAACACATTTCTCTGTCTTCCACTTCCCAAACACAAAAAGAGTCGGTCACTCCCATCTTTGTGTCCTCAAAGCAGTGCTCTTAGGACTAGAGCGCATTTTATAACACTGTTCATCTGTGCATAGGGGTTGAGTGAAGATGTTTCTTGCCTTCCCAGAACATATCCCTTTACCCTTTCCCTGTGCAAATATGGACCGGCCTCCATTTAGAAGAGAGTCTTAATTAGGAGCCACAACTTCCTGTAGATGATGTGATCAAACGTCCAAGGCTGCTGACAGGAGGATTTAGCCTAGGACTGAGAAGTGACTGCTGGGTTAGGTGAGGTGGGAGTCCTGGGCGACCTTGATAAGAGTAGCACAAAAGCCTATTTGAAATCAGTTCGAGAGAGGCTGGGAAGAGAGGAAGTGGCGATCGTGAGTATGCCAAGCCTTGAACAGATTCAGTTAAGGACTAGTTACAAGGAAAAACTTTGCTTCCTTGAAGGATTGTGTTTTCTCCTCTTCATGGATGAGTTCAGCATGGAACGTGATTCCTTTTCTCTCTGGGCACCAGAGAGCCATGTTTGTGGTTTGATATTTGATAATACAAATGTGAAGGCCTCGTGACCGTGTTATTTGTTTTCTAATTCCCCTCCTTGGTTTTGATCTCCTTTTCTAATTTATATTCTCCTTGAACCTGCTTTTCTTTGTGTGGGGAGGGGACTACAGAATGCCATTTTGTCATCTGTGGTCTTGGTGGTTGATTACCTCCTGGCCTTTTGTCTACCATAAATCACCATACAAATAGAAGGGATTATTACTATCAAGAACAGATGAGAAGGAGGGCAAATAGTTCTCTTTAAACAGGGAGGGTCTATAGACAGTTTTGGAACATGGGAAGGGAGATATTGGAAGACAGTTGAGGCAATAAAGTCTTCCTCTGCTCTTCCAGAAGATGGCATTGAGAAATCGAGAAAAATCCTAGAAATGTGCTCCAGAGGGTATACTTCCGATTTATTCCTGTTGATGGAAGCCATTAAAATCTCTGTCCACCTGACAGTTGGTGGTCAGTTTCAAAATACATTCACACGTGCACCTAGAGAAGAAGCGAACTTCTGCAGGGAGTCCTAGGGAGAAAAGAGTTCCATTTAAAACACCATTAAAAAAAAAAAAAGTGAACATTTATCCAACCCTGACATCTAATTTGCCCTTTCTAAACATTAATGTTGTAACCACAAACAAATGACAGGTTCCAGGACACCAGGGAAAAGTAAGCTTTTAAAAAGTCTGAAAAAACATCATTCAGGGGAAAAAATAAGTTAGAGTGGGAATAAAGTACAGACTATAAATGTGGAAGAGGAAAGAAAGCGTTTTAAGAAATAACCTTCTTCTGGCTTCTTAGTTGTACTGAGTGGTTTGATGTCATTAGCAAGATGATCCTATTGATTTTCTTTTATTCATATAGTAAAGAAATGGAAATCTAACCATTTTACCACTCACAGTGCGTTGTTTCCTGTAGTTATAAATATATCTTCCAGTCGCTTAGGCTGGGCAGTCAGGTGAGGGAAGGGGTTTTGGGCTATGCCCCTTAAACCTTGGGTGTCTGGCATGAAAGGCCTGTTTTCTTATTGTACTTCCCGTCTGGTGGCAAGGAGTTGACCGGTCAAGAGGGGAGGGCCAGAATGCCTCAGTAGTCTACTCAGCAGGTCACTGTGATAAATGACTCTCCCAGGTAGATTATCACCAACAAATGCCCAGACATGGACTGCCAACTCTGCCAGGAGTCCACCCTCTTGCCTGCCAGTCTCCAGAAGCATCTTGCTGAATCACTTTATGAGTGAGTCCCAGAGACCGTGTCTGTAGACTCTGCTTATGCGGGCTTCAGAGGGAGTGGGCTAGAAGGAAATGAGGCCTTGAATTAGAACTAGCCCGGGACAGTGTCTTTTGTACCCAGTGGGTCCTTAAACAGGTACTTGTAGTACTTGCAGAAGGAAAAGAGGAAAGCAAGAAGCGTGGGGGGAATAATGAAAGGGAGGAAAGGTAGACAGAGAGGAAGAGAAAGAATGAAGAGGACGGAAAGGAAGAAGGAAGGTGCATAAGTTAGTTTTCTCTGTGTAACAAAACACCCCAACATTTGGTGGTTTAAATAAAGCCACAGCCATTTCATTTGTTCCCAGTTCTGGAGTCTGCAGTGTGGGCTGGGCTCAGCTGGATGGTCCTGCTGGTGTCAGTTTGCTCACTCATGCCCCTGGCAGTCCCCTGCCAGTCAGCTAGATGACTCTGTTCTGGGGGTTGGCACAATGGTGGTGACTGGGCACGTGCCTTTCACCTTCCAGCAGGCTAGCTCAGGCTCGTTTCCGTGTTCACATAGTGGCTCAAGGTTCCAAGAGCAGCAAGAAAGCTACGGTCAAGCTCTTTTCAAGCTTCTGCTTGTATCACATTTGCCAATGTCCCATTGGGCAGAGCAAGTGCAAGTCTGGCCCACATTCAAGGGGTGGAGAAATAGACTCCGCCTTTTGCTAGGAGGAGCTGAGGTCACATTGCAAATGGACAGGCATATTAGCATAGGGAAAATTTATGGCCAGTTTTGCAATCTCCCACAAAGGGAAGGGCTAGAACTTTCTTTTGCTGGCAAGGTCGGCAGAGACACAGCAGTATAGAGGCTGAGTTTGAGGCCCTCACCTTGAATTTTATTTAATTTAATTAAATTAATTAATTTATTTTTAACATCTTTATTGGAGTATAATTGCTTTACAATGGTGTGTTAGTTTCTGCTTTATAACAAAGTGAATCAGCTATACGTATACATATATCCCCATATCTCCTCCCTCTTGCGTCTCCCTCCCACCCTCCCTATCCCACCCCTCTAGGCGGTCACAAAGCACCGAGCTGATCTCCCTGTGCTATGCGGCTGCTTCCCACTACCTATCTATTTTATACTTGGTAGTGTATATATGTCTATGCCACTCTCTCACTTCATCCCAGCTTACCCTTCCCCCTCCCCATGTCCTCAAGTCCATTCTCTACGTCTACATCTTTATTCCTGATCTGCCCCTAGGTTTTTCAGAACCATTTTCTTTTAGATTCCATATATATGTGTTAGCGTACGGTATTTCTTTTTCTCTTTCTGACTTACTTCACTCTGCATGACAGACTCTAGGTCCATCCACCCCAATACAAATAACTCCATTTCGTTTCTTTTTATGGCTGAGTAATATTCCATTGTATATATGTGCCACATCTTCTTTATCCATTCATCTGTTGATGGACATTTAGGTTGCTTCCATACCTCATTGTAGTTTTTTTTTTTTTTTTTAATTTCTGCATGTCCATATCAAGTGAACTTTATTAGTAACAATCACGATCCATTGCTATAAGAGGTGTCCATTGAATTCTGGAGTTCAAAGAGACCCAATAATTTTTTACTGTTTTTTTTACTCACAAATAACCTGTGTATGTTTATCTATTTATTTATTTATTTTCTTATTAGTCATCCATTTTATACATATCAGTGTATCCATGTCAATACCAATCTCCCAATTCATCCCACCACCACCCCACCCCCTGCTGCTTTCCCCCCTTGGTGTCCATACGTTTGTTCTCTACCTCTGTGTCTCAATTTCTGCTCTGCAAACCGGTTCATCTGTACCTTTTTCTAGGTTCCACATATATGTGTTAATATACGATATTTGTTTTTCTCTTTCTGACTTACTTTACTCTGTATGACAGTCTCTGGATCCATCCATGTCTCTACAAATGACCCAATTTCGTTCCTTTTTATGGCTGAGTAATATTCCGTTGTATATATATATACCACATCTTCTTTATCCATTTGTCTGTCGATGGGCATTTAGGTTGCTTCCATGACCTGGCTATTGTAAATAGTGCTGCAATGAACATTGGGGTGCATGTGTCTTTTTGAATTATGGTTTTCTCTGGGTATATGCCCGTTAGTGGGGTTGCTGGGTCATATGGTAATTCTATTTTTAGTTCTTTACGGAACCTCCATACTGTTCTCCATAGTGGCTGTATCAATTTACATTCCCACCAACAGTGCAAGAGGGTTCCCTTTTCTCCACACCCTCTCCAGCATTTGTTGTTTGTAGATTTTCTAATGATGCCCATTCTAACTGGTGTGAGGTGATACCTCATTGTAGTTTTGATTTGCATTTCTCTAATAATTAGTGATGTTGAGCAGCTTTTCATGTGCTTCTTGGCCATCTGTATGTCTTCTTTGGAGAAATCTCTATTTAGGTCTTCTGCCCATTTTTGCATTGGGTTGTTCGTTTTTTTAATATTGAGCTGCATGAGCTGTTTATATATTTTGGAGATTAATCCTTTGTCTGATGATTCATTTGCAAATATTTTCTTCCATTCTGAGGGTTGTCTTTTCGTCTTGTTTATGGTTTCTTTTGCTGTGCAAAAGCTTTTAAATTTCATTAGGTCCCATTTGCTTTTTTTTCTTTAATTTGCATTACTCTAGGAGGTGGATCAAAAAAGATCTTGCTGTGATTTATGTCAAAGAGTGTTCTTCCTATGTTTTCCTCTAAGAGTTTTATAGTGTCGGGTCTTACTTTTAGGTCTCGGATCCATTTTGAGTTTATTTTTGTGTATGGTGTTAGGGAGTGTTCTAATTTCATTCTTTTACATGTAGCTGTCCAGTTTTCCGAGCACCACTTATTGAAGAGACTGTCTTTTCTCCATTGTATATCCTTGCCTCCTTTGTCATAGATTAGTTGACCATAGGTGTGTGGATTTATCTCTGGGCTTTCTACCCTGTTCCATTGATCTGTGTTTCTGTTTTTGTGCCAGTACCATGTTGCCTTGATTACTGTAGCTTTGTAGTATAGTCTGAAGTCAGGGAGTCTGATTCTTCCAGCTCCGTTTTTTTCCCCTCAAGACTGCTTTGGCTATTCGGGGTCTTTTGTGTCTCCATACAAATTTTAACATTTTTTGTTCCAGTTCTGTAAAAAATGCCATTGGTAATTTGATAGGGATTGCATTGAATCTGTAGATTGCTTTGGGTAGTATAGTCATTTTCACAATATTGATTCTTCCAATCCAAGAACATGGTATATCTCTCCATCTGTTGGTATCATCTTTAATTTCTTTCATCAGTGTCTTATAGTTTTCTGCATACAGGTCTTTTATCTCCCTAGGTAGGTTTATTCCTAGGTATTTTATTCTTTTTGTTGCAGTGGTAAATGGGAGTGTTTCCTTAATTTCTTTTTCAGATTTTTCATCATCAGTGTAAAGGAATGCAAGAGATTTCTGTGCATTAGTTTTGTATCCTGCAACTTTACCAGATTCATTGATTAGCTCTAGTAGGTTTCTGGTGGTATCTTCAGGATTCTCTATGTATAGTATCATGTCATCTGCAAACAGTGACAGTTTTACTTCCTCCTTTCCAATTTGTATTCCTTTTATTTCTTTTTCTTCTCTGATTGCCATGGCTAGCACTTCCAAAACTATGTTGAATAGTAGTGGTGAGAGTGGACATCCTTGTCTTGTTCCTGAACTTAGAGGAAGTGCTTTCAGTTTTTCACCATTGAGAATGATGTTTGCTGTGCGTTTGTCATATATGGCCTTTATTATGTTGAGGTAGGTTCCCTCTATGCCCACTTTCTGGAGAGTTTTTATCATAAATGGGTGTTGAATTTTGTCATAAGCTTTTTCTGCATCTATTGAGATGATCATATGGTTTTTATTCTTCAGTTTGTTAATATGGTGTATCACATTGATTGATTTGTGGATATTGAAGAATCCTTGCATCTCTGGGATAAATCCCACTTGATCATGGTGTATGATCCTTTTAATGTGTTGTTGGATTCTGTTTGCTAGTATTTTTTTTTTTTTTTAAAGCTCAGGTTTTTTTTGTTTTTGTTTTTTTAATTTTATATATTTATTTATTTATTTATTTTTGGCTGTGTTGGGTCTTCGTTTCTTTGTGAGGGCTTTCTCTAGTTGCGGCAAGCGGGGGCCACTCTTCATTGCAGTGCACGGGCCTCTCACTATCGCGGCCTCTCTTGTTGTGGAGCGCAGGCTCAGCAGTTGTGGCTCACGGGCCTAGTTGCTCCGCGGCATGTGGGATCTTCCCAGACCAGGGCTCGAACCCATGTCTCCTGCATTGGCAGGCAGACTCTCAACCACTGCACCACCAGGGAAGCCCTGTTTGCTAGTATTTTGTTGAGGATTTTTGCATCTATATTCATCAGTGATATTGGTCTGTAATTTTCTTTTTTTTTAGTATCTTTGTTTGGTTTTGGTATCAGGGTGATGGTGGCCTCATAGAATGAGTTTGGGAGTGTTCCTTCCTCTGCAATTTTTTGGAAGAGTTTGAGAAGGATGGGTGTTAGCTCTTCTCTAAATATTTGATAGAATTCACCTGTGAAGCCATCTGGTCCTGGACTTTTGTTTGTTGGAATATCCTTAATCACAGTTTCAATTTCATTACTTGTGATTGGTCTGTTCATATTTTCTATTTCTTCCTGGTTCAGTCTTGGAAGGTTATACCTTTCTAAGAATTTGTCCATTTCTTCCAGGTTGTCCATTTTATTGGCATAGAGTTGCTTGTATTAGTCTCTTAGGATGCTTTGTATTTCTGCAGTGTCTGTTGTAACTTCTCTTTTTTCATTTCTAATTTTATTGATTTGAGTCCTCTCCCTCTTTTTCTTGATGAGTCTGGCTAATGGTTTATGAATTTTGTTTATTTTCTCAAAACCAACTTTTAGTTTTATTGACCTTTGCTATTGTTTTCTTTGTTTCTATTTCATTTATTTCTGGTCTGATCTTTATGATTTCTTTCCTTCTACTAACTTTGGGTTTTGTTTGTTCTTCTTTCTCTAGTTCCTTTTGGTGTAGCGTTAGATTGTTTATTTGAGATTTTTCTAGTTTCTTGAGGTAGGCTTGTATAGCCATAAACTTCCCTCTTAGAACTGCTTTTGCTGCATCCCATACATTTTGGATCATCGTGTTTTCATTGTCATTTGTCTCTAGGTATTTTTTGATTTCCTCTTTGATTTCTTCAGTGATCTCTTGATACCTCATTGTAGTTTTGATTTGGCAGTTGGGATTGATTTAACGTGGTGGTGGTTATCTAAATTCAGTTTTCCTGGTGAAATGTTTTCATAGAAAAGGAAAAAAGTTCACCTCTAGTTAACTTTGTATGAATACAGCTTAATATAAGACTGTCATTAAAGAAATCAAGTAGATAAGTGTTCTTTTTTAAAAAAAATTATTTATTTATTTATTTATGGCTGTGTTGGGTGTTCGTTGCAGTGCGCGGGCTTCTCATTGAGGTGGCTTCTCTTGTTGCGGAGCACGGGCTCTAGGCACGTGGGATCAGTAGTTGTGGCACATGGGCTCATTAGTTGTGGTGCACAGGCTCTAGAGCACAGGCTCAGTAGTTGTGGCACATGGACTTAGTTGCTCCGCGGCATGTGGGATCTTCCCAGACCAGGGCCCAAACCCACGTCCCCTGCCTTGGCAGGCAGATTCTTAACCACTGTGCCACAAGGGAAGCCCGATAAGTGTTCTTTTTGTGAAATAGGAAATGACTGCTCTGAGAAAGAATTCATTGGTGTATTTATTTATTTATTTGGTTGTGTTCGGTCTTCGTTGCTGCACGCGGGCTTCCTCTAGTTGCGGCAGTGCATGGGCTTCTCATTGTGGTGGCTTCTCTAGTTGCGGAATACAGGCTCTAGGCATGTTGGCTTCAGTAGCTGTGGCTCGTGGGCTCTTGAGCACAGGCACAGTAGTTGTGGCACATGGGCTTAGTTGCTCCACAGCATATGGGATCTTCCCGGACCAGGGATTGAACCCGTGTCCCCTGCATTGGCAGGCAGATTCTTAACCACTGTGCCACCAAGGACGTCCCGGCATGCCCTAAGTTTTGAAACACCTTTCGTTCCACCATGTTGTGTTGAGGCCTGTGGTAGCCTCACCCAGAGGGTTGGGTCTGCTGATCAGGGTCCTTCGAAAGTGGGTTCCTCACTGTGTGCTCTTTAATACCCTCTTCTCCAGCTCTGGGCAGAGGTAAGCAGCAATATTCTATCCCCTGCGATACATTTGGGAAGCCTTAAGCTTGGTAAGGGGAGGGAAGGAAAAGAGGGAAACTGTGGGATGAAGGAGAGTAGAAGGGAAGAGAGAACAAGAAGACTGGAGAGAGGGGAGGAGAGAAAAGAAAGTGTTCAGTGCTGCAGAAAAATAGCATCAGACCAACAGTTGCAAGAGGTCCACCAGCTCCTTTCCCTGGCCTGGTTCACTCCACCTCTGACGCAGCCTCACCAGGGTGACCAAGAGGTCATCTTCTTAGATGTTTTGGAAAGCAATTCCAAAAGCTCTCTTCGTCACTTCTACAGTTGAACAATGCTCCATATCAGGACATTCTTCCTCTTGTTAATTTAAATCCCTTGGACTGTGGTGTAAGCTACCTTTTAGACATCACCTTGTGCCCATGGCAGAGATGAAAACCACCTCGCTGCAATGGTTCTTTCTCAGAGGGCCTTGTATACATCATGGATATTATTCATAATCCATCGTAACCTCCACCTGGACATGCAATGTGGATTTTTCCCAGTCTATTTACAGATTAAATTTTTAATACGTTCCATCGGTTGTCTGCTCCTTCCCTCCAGGTCCCTTCTGGCCATTCTGTGATTTGCTTTTTATGCCTTAGCAACATCAAACAGATTCTAAGCCCTGCCTCCTCCATACCAGTCTTTGACTCTGTGTCTTGGTTTAGGTACTTTCCTCTCTTTGGAATGCCCATTCCCATGTCTTCACGTAAAGGGCGTTGCACATCCTTTAAGATGCAGCATGACTGTTATCTCCTTGAGGAAACTCTCCCAGATCCGTTTCCCTGCAACAGGTTAGGTTCCCTTCCTTGGAGCTCCCGCTGTGCCTGTGACAGAGCCTGCTGCCAGTTCATCTGCGCTTCCAGAAAGCCTGGCCATCTGCATTCAGGCTCTAATGGTCCTCTTGCCCAAGTGCCCTTGGCACACCCAAACAGAGCGGCCCTGTTCTTTGGCACACAGTAGGCATTTGGTAAAGTTTTGTTGAATTAATTATCTTTGAAGTCTTTCAGAGCCATCTCACAATTTAACTCCTCTTGAATGGTGGCATCCAGAACTGAACAAACCAGTCTGTGCAGGTAAAGGTCCTTTTAGACGGGGTCCCATCAGTAATGGGGCCACCACAAGGTTTGAGAACCATTCTTGTTTGTTCCTCGATGGCCATACCCACCACTCTACAGCCAAGACCTGCATATCCCTGACCTTCTCCTGTATATGCCCACAAGCCTAACCTTCACCATTCTCTCCATCTGTGCAATTTGCTTTTCCTACTAGTGTGGAGAAGCTTCTCCTTGCTTATTTCTACTTTCATTTTCAATTTATCAAGGCCTTTGTCCTCTGGTCCTTTCTTCCATGGTGTTGGTGTCATTGCCTGTAAGTGTGAGCCACTCTCTGCCCCTCAGTCTGGGCCAGTGATTAATCATTAGATTCTAAATGAAGCGCCGAGCCCTCACGATGCTGCATGTCACTGGGTTTTGTTTTGTCTTGTTTTGGTTCCTCCTTGGACCAGCATCACATTACCCAGGAGGACAGTGGGAAACTGTCTGGGGCTGCTGTTACCTGTGCCCTTTGCCCGTTGTTTTGCTGATTATTCCAGGATGTGTGGGCCCTGTGGTCGGCACCCAGGGCCTCTGAGCAGCCTCACAGGAGTTCTAATTCTTGGATGCAGCCTCTCTGAGAGCTTCCTCTGCACTGGAGCAGGGCTCTAAGTACATACAGAGATCATTTCCTTCCCACCCAAACCACTTGTACAGTCTGCTTGCTTTTTTTTTTTTTTTTTTTTCTGGTTATGCTGGTATTACCCTGGGTTTTAGCCAGCTTGATAAATAGAGGAAGTTGGATGCCTTTTCCAGCCTTCCTGATGTCATGGTTTGGTGGAGTCTGCAATTGTGGGAGGTTTCAGTTAATCCTAGCAATTGGTGAGTTTGCTGTTCTTCTCTGAGAAGCTTCTCTGTCCTGTGCCATGTCTTACATAAGTCAATATGGTTCCTTTTGTGACTTGCCTTTTCCTTTCAATGAGGTAAGAAGCCCAGACATTGGCAGGCACTCTGTTTTGTTACTGGAGTGCTGGTGCTGATCCTGGTCAGATCCTGAGTCCTGCTCAGTTTCTCGCGGAGGTAAAGGATGGTGGACGTGCGGTGGCCATAGTGGCAAAGAGGGATCCAGAGGCCGACGGATGCACAGTTCTTTAAGTTTAGGCGTCTGTGTCCATCAGCCATTTTCACATCATTGCTTTTGACATTCTCTTCCACAGCTTACTCAGGTGAGTTCTTGCTCCCTGGCTGGGAAGCTGGTTTCTTGGCTCTGAGACCAGAAGCCTTTGTGCTCTCAGTGGGGCCTTTCTAATTGTGTTAGAGCAGGGCCAGGGGAGACGGTATCCAGCTGAGCAAGTGATGCCATTTCCTAGTTAGCCTCCCTCCGAGCTTGATTTTCGAGTTCTGTTTGGAGAATCTGGATGGTTTGGCCCAGCCTCCCTCTGTTATGCCTTTTGCTAGAAGAAATACCTGTAATTGTATAAGTTAATACATGAACATGTGCCGGTGTTGTATTGGGCTTCGTCCTTTCCCCCATCACATGCCTCTCTGTGGAGGTTTGGTGGGTTTCCTTCCAGGCTTTTTTGTATGCAGCCATACTTGTCACTATATAAAGAAGCATACATATGTATAGCTTTGTTTGTTTCTTAACATATCCTAGTATCTATATTATTAAGAAATTTGATTGTATTCACTTGACTTATATGTATTGACAATCTCTATGTGTCAACACACATAGATCAACTTCATTTTTTTAAGCATTGTATAATATTCCAGAATATGGATGGACCATCATTTTTTAACTATTCATCTACTGATGGATACTTAGGCTTTTCCCCCTTGCACAAAGCTGCAATGACAGTATTTGTTTGTATATTTTTGTGTATGTGTGTCAATATTTCTGTAGGGACAATCTCCGGAATTAGAATTTCTGGATCAAAAGGTATGCACATTTAAAAATTCAAAACATAGCTAAACTGTTCTCTCAAAGTTTACATTTCCACCAGCAGTGTAAACAAGAGTTCATTTCCCCACATGCTCTCCAGCTTTGGGTATTATTAGGCTTTTTAATTTTTTCATTCAGTGGGCAAAACAAATTTCATTGTTGCTTGCCCTATTTTTCTACCTGAAAGTGTTCCAAGGGAGCAAAGAGAGCCTCATGTTGTTTATTAATAAACTTGGTTACCAGGAACCACTCAGCATGCTTTATTGTGGTTATCCATAAGGTTTTGGAAGAGGCAATGTACTTGAATTGTGAAATTTCATCAAAAACCCCTATGTAGAAAATTCTCATTTGCACAAATACGAAGTGAAATTATTTCCATACTCGAAGTCACAGTTGATTTGCTTCCTTGTTTGATTATTTTAATGTTTTTCAGTTGTTGATCCTACATTCATTCCACGTTGAATATTGGTACATGTGTTTGTAATTTGTTCATCCTAGAACAGGACAACATGCTCGGCTTTCATTTTTGCCTTCTTTAAACGTTGCTTAATGAAGTTTTTCTGACATATTAGGCTTTATTAAGAACTACTTCTTTTTACCTCTTAAAGAGCATATAATCAATAGAAACTCACCATGACTCCTTATTTCCTCTTTGAATTCATATTCTGGATCCTCCTTGAGCATTGAACTTCTGTCTTAACGGCTCATTGACTGAAGCCAGGAGTAGGTCACTTGGTTCCAAGATCACCCTATAGATTGTTAACCTCTTGCACCTCTTGATCTTTATGTCTGTATTTCACATGAGGGGATATCATAGTGTGAAGTGACTGTCATCTTTGAGCTAATAGCTGTACTGATGTTTTGGTTTTGAAGTGAAGCATGATGGAATATTCTCAAAGATACAAGTCAGGTTGTCAGCAGTGCTCTCTGTCCTGGGTGGGCACACAATTTCCTTTCCCCAGCGTGCATCTGCCTTGTCCCTCACTCAGGTAATTGCCAATGCCTCCGCCTCCCCCTTCCAACTCTGAGCCAAACTTAACAATCAGTAGAGAGTTATTTATTTAGCCCCTCTGTGGAGAAAGAATTCTGCCTCTGGCTTTGGGGATGCAAGAGACAAAAATGACCCAATCCTTGATATCAAGGAGTTTAGTTTCTAGGGAAGTTAAGTCACAAAAACTGAAGAAATAGTTAATGAAGCATGGTCTCTAGAAGAGACCACCCCTCCTCAGATCCGATCACTTCATTGTCCAGTGCCCCTGTGATGCAGTTAATGAAACCTGAGACTGAGCAGTAATACATGCTACTAAAACATTAACAAGGTCAGCCCCCAAGCTGGCTTTGAGCTTGTCTTCCAATTTGTAATAAGTTCCTTAGGAGTACGGTTTGCTTCCTCCATATCTTTTGTAACTCTGCTGCCAAATTCAAGCCTTGGTAGATAGCAAGGGGTCTGTGGAGCCTTGGCCAATGTGCTGACTGTAGTACTGAAGCATCATGGTGCCAAGAAGGCCTGGTTTCTATTGATCTAATTCTTTCCTTTTTTTTTTTTTAATTTTCAGATTTGTGCAGTTTCTCCATCTTTTCTTCTGAACTTCCTGTCAGGTGAGTGAGCCTATTTCTGTGTGAAAATGTAGAAATGATAGACATGTTTGGTTTTTTTTTTCCTTCAAATTACCCCCCTTCATTTCAAATCCCCATCCCCTTAACCACTGTATTCTTTTTGTTTTTGTTGTTTGTTTATTTTGTTTGTAACTCTTCACTCCCACTTGGAGCCTTCTTTTCTTCAGACATTTTCTTTTCCGTGGGGATTCTATTGTTGACCCATTTCTTCTTGGTAATCCAATTGTTTTTGAATAACTTTCAGTAATGGGTACGGATTTTGAAATTACATGGTGCAGTAAAATCTGGGGAAGGAGAATGATCATTTATGTAGAACTCTTTGGGAGTTTGTTTCATAATTCTCCCCTTTCTATCTCCCTGGACTGGCTTCCCATCTCCAACAGCATTTCTCATGTTTTGAAATGGACCATTGAAGTATTCTGTCTCTTACCTGAAGTGCGGTGCTCCCACAGCTTCCAAAGCCTCCTCCCAGCCAGATTTCTGCTGCTAACTCCCTTCTAAATAGAAATTCTGAAGCCACTACTGACTTCCTGTTTCCTCTGAGACTCATAAATAGTGATTATTTATGGGACTTTCCTGGTATAAATAATAAAAATCTTGTAACCAATGAAAATATTTATTATAATTAATATAAATTATAATTATCCTATTGTAATTTAGATGATAAATAATACACATAGTTATAGTAAATGCTAATAAGTTACTGTTAGAAACAAGGTTAAAATACCTGAGCAGAGTCACATAGCTAGTAAATGGGCAAGCGGGGACTTGAAGCAGGACTTGGCATGATGTGATGACAAAAGCAGTGAAGGGCACACAATATTGGTGGGTGGTTCCCTTTCCTTACTACCTCACTTCCTCTCAAATGTGATCTCCTGAGGATCCAGACCCTGTGCTCTGCCTCATCCCTGCTCTCATCCCCCCAGTGCTGATCAATACCTTGAGGATGCTTTGAAGGAGTCTCCTATTTCTCTCCTCTACATAGTCATAGAGTTATTGTGCAGCAATAAATTCCAGACCAAATCAATTAAAAAAATCTTTTTTCTGGACATATACCCAGAGAAAATCATAATTCAAAAAGACACATGCACCCCAATGTTCATTGAAGCATTATTTACAGTAGCCAGGTCATGGAAGCAACCTAAATACCCATCGACAGACAAATGGATAAAGAAGATGTGGTACATATATACAATGGAATATTACTCAGCCATAAAAAGGAATGAAACTGGGTCATTTGTAGAGACGTGGACGGACCTAGAGACTGTCAAACAGAGTGAAGTAAGTCAGAAAGAAAAACCAGTATCGTATATTAACGCATATATGTGGAAACTAGAAAAATGGTACAGATGAACCGCTTTGCGAGGCAGAAATTGAGACACAGATGTAGAGAACAAACATGTGGACACCAAGGGGGGAAAGTGGCAGGGGGGTGGGGGTGGTGAGATGAATTGGGCAATTGGGATTGACATGGATACACTGATGTGTATAAAATGGATAACTAATAAGAACCTGCTGTATAAAAATAAATAAATAAAATAAAATTAAAAAGAACTCTGTTTTGAGTGCCTGCTGTGGGTGGAGTTGCATGCTGCCAGGGTTGGGGTGAGGTGGAGACCAAGTCTATATAGGAGAGGATATTGCGTTCTGGTGCTTTGTTTTTGTTTTTAGGCCAAGTTGAGTCTCATGGACTATGAACAGAAAGTGTCTTTAAGTAAAAAAAAAAAAAAAAAAAAAAATCACCATTTATTTGGCCGTACCAATGACTAGTGAATCTAAATAGTGGCTGTGAGCTCTTGAGCACAGGATACATATCTGTCTTGGTTATTGTAATATCGAGTCCCTAGCATAGTACCTTGTATGTAATAGAACTTCAATAAATATTTGTAAACTAGATGAATGAATGCAAGAAATAATTCCGAAATCTATTTACATTTAGTGCTGGAGTGTACTATGAATTTGTCTTCTAATTACGCTTGTAATAGCTAACATTTCTTGTCTATACTAAGACCTTCATTATATTACCTCATTTCATCCCTACAGAATGCTGTGAGGTAGATCCTATCATTACCTCCATTTTTTTCAGATGAAAAATTGAGGTCCAGAGAGGTTAAGGAACAGGCCAAGCTTAACACGGTAAATGGTGGCGCTTGGATTCAAAAGCAGGCAGATGACTCTCTCATGCATGCTCTTATACCCTATGCTGTTTCTGTGTGTGTGTGTGTGTTTGTGTGTGTGTGTGTGTGTGTGTGTGTGTTGAACATATTTACTGTGAGCATTGGGGGAGGAGCCTGAAGAGTGAGGGCAGAGAGAAAGTAGGGTTTCACTTTGCCTTGGGTAATTCACACGTGGCTAATCAAGAGGATAGATTGAGGGTAGGACAGTAGAGAAATTTGGAGATGAGTGAGGGAGTGGAAAAATATAACACCTTTCACAAGGTTTTGTGAATATTTGTTTACTTTAAGTGCATAATTTATTTCTAATCTTAACATATCTGATATTGATTCACTTGTTTTATTGAATAAAGCCTTTTCCCCCCTGCATTAGAAAGCACTTGATGCTTATTAAGAAAGTCATTTTGCATTGTAAAGACCAAACAAATCATTTTCCTTCCATTTGCTTCTTTTAGAGACACAAAAGCTTCAAATTACCATCATGCCATATAGTTCACCATTAACTTTACTTTGTACTGTGACAAATGATACCCAAAGCTGCCATTTTGGAGTTCATATTCATCACCTAACAGTTAACCCAGTTTCTGTCCTCTTTCGGACTTTTTTTTTTTTTGGTGGGGCATATGGGATGCCATTTCTCCTACTACAGCGTTGTTGGCTGGCTTTAGTTCTTGGTGATTTTATCTTCAAAAAATTTTGTTGCTGAAGTTTGGAATGGTTCCTTTTGTCCTATATTTCTTCAAATTACCCCAATTTACAAGATTTGAAATTGCTGCTAGACAGTTTTGTAAGCATTCCAGAGAATTCTGTAAATAGTCTTAAATTGATTTATAAAATAGATAAAAATGTGAGGACTTTCCTTGTCAGGTTTTGGCACCAGGGTTCTTCTAGCCTGATAAGAGTAAGTTAGGCTGTGCCCTTTTTCTCTATTCTTTGAGATTTTGTGAGGTTGGAATTCCTGTGAAAGCATCTGGGGCTGGAGTTTTCTTTGTGGGGAAAATTTTGAGACCTTTTTTTTTTAATATCATGCCTCTTTTTAAAATTAATTAATTAATTAATTAATTTTTGGCTGCGTTGAGTCTTCATTGCCGCACACAGGCTTTCTCTAGTTACGGCGAGCGGGGGCTACTCTTCCTTGTGGTGCTCGGGCTTCTCGTTGCGGTGGCTTCTCTTGTTGCGGAGCATGGGCTCTAGGCACGTGGGCTTCAGTAGTTGTGGCTCGAGGGCTCAGTAGTTGTGGCTCGCTGGCTTTAGAGCACAGGCTCAGTAGTTGTGGCACATCGGCTTAGTTGCTCCACGGCATGTGGGATCTTCCCGGACCAGGGCTCAAACCTGTGTCCCCAGCATTGGTAGGTGGATTCTTAACCACTGTGCCACCAGGGAAGTCCCCTAGACCTTTTTTTTTTTTTTTAAATTTATTTTATGTTTTATTTTTATTTTTTGGCTGCGTTGGGTCTTCGTTGCTGTGTGCGGGCTTTCTCTAGTTGCGGGGAGGGAGGGTTACTCTTTGTTGCTGTGCGCGGGCTTCTCATTGTGGTGGCTTCTCTTGTTGCGGAGCATGGGCTCTAGGCGTGCGGGCTTCAGTAGTTGTGGCGCACGGGCTCAGTAATTGTGGCTCGCGGGCTCCAGAGCGCAGGCTCAGTAGTTGCAGCGCACAGGCTTAGTTGCTCCATGGCATGTGGGATCTTCCTGGAGCAGGGCTCAAACCCGTGTCCCCTGCATTGGCAGGTGGATTCTTAACCACTGTGCCACCAGGAAAGCCCCCCTAGACCTTTTAATTATGTGTCTCTTCAGGTTTATTATTTCTTCTTGATTCCTTCTTGGTAAGTTATATTTTTTTCCTAGAGATTTGCCCATTTTTATCTAGATTTTCAAAATGATTGAATAAAGTTCTTCCTAAGATCCTTTTACCTTTTATGTTTATAACATTTTCAGTTATGTTGCTTTTTAAATTTTTTCTGTTGGTTATTCGCTTACACTTCTCTCTCTTTTCTTCCCTCTCTTTCCCTCCCTCCCACCTCCCCTTCTCTTAATTTTGCCAGAATTGTCTTTCCAAAGAACAGCCTTGGCTTTGTTAATAACCTTTGTGTCTTTTTATGTCATTTTATCTTTTATTTTTATTATTTCCTTTCTTCTTCTTTAGGTTTATTTTGCTGTTCTTTTTCAAACTTCTTAAGAAGGTGCTTAACTCATTAATTTTAAGTCTTTCTCTTTTTTTAAATATGTGCATTTAAAATAGAAATTTCACTCTAAAGATCTTTAGCTCTATCCCACATGTTTTGAGATATAATGTTTTTATTATTGACCCAGTCAGATATTTTCTAATATATGTTAGGTCTTCTTTGACCCAAAAGTTATTTGTTAAATAATAGTTTAACTTTTTATTATAGCTTAATTGTGTTGTGGTCAGAGAACATACTCCTTTTTTCTAAATCTGTAAAATGTTTGTGAGACTTCTTTTATGGCCTGGTTGGCTTTCATAAATATTCTGTGTGTACTTGAAAAGGTTATGTACTCTGGAAGGTTCATGTATGGTCTTTAAGTCAGGTTGGTTGAATGTGCCATTCAAATATTCTATATCCTTAGTGACTTTCTTTGAATTTTATCAATTGTTGATAGACATGTGTGAATCTCTCTCAATATGATTGTGAATTTGTTCTATCTCTCCTTGTATTCTGTCAAAAATATTGCTTTGTGTATTTCGAGGCTATATTATTAGTTGCATTCATGTGTAAATTTGTTTAGTCTTCTTATAGAATTAAACCTTTTATGAATGAACCATTTTATTTATAGGTAATGCTTTTTGCTTTAAAGTATAATTTGTTTGATATTAGTATAAACACATTAATATTCTTTTGATTAGTATCTGCGTTGCATATCTTTTCCATCCTTTTATTTTCAAACTTTCTGTATCATTGTTCTAGTTGTGTCCTTGTAAATAGCATATAGTTGCATTTTGTATTTTTTTCAGTCTTATAATCTTTGCCTTTTAATTGAATCATTTAGTCCATTTATATTTAATGAATCATTGATTTGTATGTGTGTTTAAACCCACCGTCTTCTATTTTTCCTCACCATTCTTTGTTTCTTTTTCTCCCCTTTCTTGCCTTCTTTCCAAATGACTGAAATTCTAAAAACCATTTCTCCCCCTCCACTAGTTAGGAAATTATATACCCCACTTCTGTTTTTTAGTACAGAAATTACAGCATCTACTCAAGTTTTCAATGTTGGAAGATAATCAGTACATTTAGCTTCCTGTAGGATAATACAAGGACCTTGGAAGACTTTAATTTTTAAAAAAATAAATTTATTTATTTAATTTATTTATTTTTGGCTGCACTGGATCTTTGTTGCTGTGCACAGGCTTTCCCTAGTTGTGGTGAGCGGGGCCTACTCTTCCTTGTGGTGCACAGGCTTCTCATTGTGGTGGCTTCTCTTGTTGCAGAGCATGGGCTCTAGGTGCGCAGGCTTCAGTAGTTGTAGCACGTGGGCTCAGTAGTTGTGGCTCGCGGGCTCTAGAGCGTGGGCTCAGTAGTTGTGGCACGTGGGCTTACTTGCTTCGCGGCATGTGGGATCTTCCTGCACCACGGCTTGAACCCGTGTGCCCTGCATTGGCAGGTAGATTCTTAACCACTGCGTCACCAGGGAAGCCTGACTTTAATTTTTTAATTTCATTTTTATCTCCTAATTGATATATTAAATGTAGTTGCCATATTTTATTCTGTCATGTGTCACTTATCCCTGCAAGATATTATTAATATTATTAATATTTTATATAGTCAAAGTTCATTTGGATTTACCCCTATATGGTGCCACCCTTAGCTCTGGGCAACTGGGGCCTCTGCCCTGTGTCTCATGCTTTATAGAGGTCCCCTCTCTGGCCCTTCCCCAGTCATACCCCTCTCCAAAGGATGAGAACTTTTTGATATAAAGAAGGCATGCCCACCTTGAGCCCGCCCTTCTTCTCCCCCAACCCTTGCTTCTGTGTCATGTTTTGGAAACTCAGGAGTTGGGAATTTCCTATCCAAATATTCTGTGCCTATTTCCAGGACCTGAGCAGTCCTCTTCTCCAGGGCAAGCCATGCTGCAGGTGTACCTACCTCTAGACCTAAGGGATGATCAAAGGATAGCTGCTTGAAGGAGAGAGGGGGGTTTGGATCTATAGGCTGAGGTGTCCACATCCATGTGCACAAAGCCTCTTGTAGTTTGAGATGGAGACTTAGTGGAAGAATAAGGGCAAACTGGATCTCTTTTCAAACTCTTGACCTGTATACTACAAATGTTAGGAATGGGTCTGGTCACATACTAACTACTTTCTTTGTTCTTTGTTTCTTATTGTATCTCAGATCTTACATCTTTTGCCTGAATATATCTTTTAGGATTTATTTCAGTGAGGATTTGCAAGTAGTGAACAATATCACAGTTTTTGTTTATCTTCTGGTTTCCATTGTTGCTTCTGAGAAGATAGCTGTCAGTCTAACAGATGCGCCTTTGAAGGTTAACTGTCTTGTTTTCTTTGGCTACTTTCAAGATTTTCTCTGTGTCTTTGGTTTTCTTCAATTTCACTATTTTGTGTCTAGGTGTAGATCCCTTTTTATTTATTGTAGAAGTCCTTTGGGCTTGTTGCATCTGTGGATAGATGTTTTTCACCAGTGTGAGGTCAATCTGTCATCCTAATTTCAAACATTGACTCTTCCTCATTCTCTCCTCTTTGAATTTTGTTTCAGTGTATGTTAGACCTTGTATTTCTTTTCTCCATGTCTCTGAACTGTTCTTTTGTATTTTGTATGTGGAGCTCAAGTTTGCTTCCTTATGCCCTCAGGCGTTAAGGGTCTCCTTTGCTTATATTACCTCCCTGAATTCCTGCTTTGGATTCACCTTTGGCCTGGTGATTCTCTTCTATCTTATCAGCTCTCTGATATATTTAAGAAAATGCTTTTAATATTTTATTCATGATTTTTAATTGTCTTCAGCAGAAGGTTTGGTCTAAATAACCTAACCCAACATATTCCTGGAACATTGAAGAAAAAAGAATTTTGGAGATATTTGCTGTATCAGGGTCTTTTAGCAGAGTTCAAGTTGAAATTTAATTATGCTTTTACAGTTTCCCGATTCTTTTTTCTTTTTTAAGTGGTTAAAGATATAACCAGAGACTCTAAAGAAAACCAGCCCTGAGATTCTCTGACTTCTTTGACAGTTGAATGATCAGAGTCAATTGCTTTTTCACCTTTTAGTTCTTGATTTATCTGCCCTGAGAACCTCTTTAGTACCTCCCTTTATAATTTCTCCTTGTGCTAGTCTTTTTTTTTTTTTTTTTTTTTAATTTATTTATTTTTGGCTATGTTGGGTCTTCGTTGCTGCACGCAGGCTTTCTCTAGTTGTGGAGAGCCGGGGCTACTCTTTGTTGCGGTGCACGGGCTTCTCATTGCGGTGGCTTCTCTTGTTGTGGAGCATGGGCTCTAGGCGCGCGGGCTCAGTAGTTGTGGCTCGCAGGCTCTAGGGCGCAGGCTCAGTAGTTGTGGCGCACGGACTTAGTTGCTCCGCGGCATGTGGGATCTTCCAGGACCAGGGCTCGAACCAGTGTCCCCTGCACTGGCAGGCGGATTCTTAACTACTGCGCCACCAGGGAAGTCCTCCTTGTGCTAGTCTTGTTAGCCAACACTTATGAATCAGTGTAAATATCTCAAAGGTGTAACATTTTCTAAAACACTTAGGGAGCAATTATCACACCTCTTGCTACTCAAGTCAAAAATATTGATAATTGCATACATCATTGCAGCCATGGTATAATCAGATTACATCAGTTAACCTGTGGTAGCAGAGAATGACCCTCACCCAGACCTGCTCTGCAGTGGTGTCAAGCTATTTCCCTCCTTTTAAACTTTATTCTATACCTAGATAAAGATAGATTTATCATTTATTACCATTCAAGGTTGCACTGATGGTCTACATTTTAAAAAATATGATACTTATACTATTTAATGAAATTGAAGAGATCTAGAATAATTTCTTGGAGTGGTACAAGCAGGGCCATGGCATTCAGTCATGTAGCTTATGTACTGTTCAACCTTAGGGGTTGCCATTTACATCAGAGTCTACAACCACAAAAGATGAACCTGGGGTAATCGTTAATGAGTGGTTATCTAGTGTCAAGGTCTAGATTTTACTGTTTAAATGCTAGCAAATAGTTTTCTTTGTAATGGATGCTATCTCACAAGCCATCCTTAGCACCTTGAAATTTTGCTAAGAACCAGTGGCTATTCATCTTTGTTGATGACGTAGATAGCCTTGAAGCAACCCAACTTGCACCAGAAGATGAAGAAAAGTTCCAGCTGAAAAAGATAAAAATGACTTTTATATATAATGAGTTAGGGTTTCAAAATCCATAGATTTCCCTCTTTGATCAGTGATCCCAGAGATGTCATGACCCAGCAGGATGTTCTCTAGTTTATGCAGAAGGCAGTAGGAGTGGCACTATTTTAAATACCATAAAACTTCTTCTCCTATTAGGAAATGTATATTCAGCCTTGAGGAAACATATTACAGGCTTGGAATATGGACAATGGAAAGCAGTCTTTTCAGTGGTGCCAGGTCTGCAGTAAGTTCTTCCTGATCCATATTCTCTTTTCAAGATGGTTACTGGAATCACCCTTCGTTGTGCCCTTTCCTGCCGTCATCTGGGAGCTGAGTACAAGCTCTCTTCAGTGGAAAAGCATGGTTTATTTTGATCAGAGGCCCAAGTCACAGCACATATTAACCAGTCACTCAGTGCCATGACTAATTTAACTTTGACCATATCTTATACACCACTTAGGCCCTACCCTAGAAGTTGGCAAAGCTCAAGAATGAGTTTGCAGAAATTTTGAAAATTCTATAATAGCATTTTGAGTTTGTTGATTCATTTCACCTGATGAACTCAAAACAGTTTACTTCCAAGGAGATCAATTCCCAGGAGGCCAGCATTGTGGCCTGGTAGAAAGAGTAGGAGTCCCACCAAACAGCCAGATGACCTTGACCCATCCCCTAGAACACGTTGGGCCTCTTTCTACATCTGTAGAATAAGGGTTTCAGCTAGGTGAATTCTGAATTCCTTTCCAGAAACAGACTGCTCTGATACTCTTTCCAGAACTAAAATTAGATACTTGTGTAGTAAATCTTCTAAATCAGCTCTGTGAATTCCAGGTAGCGTCAAGCCTAAGGTATTTGTATAGGAGAGTTTTTTTGTAGAGGTTCATTAAATATAGCTTAAAAAAAAAAAAAAAAAGGGAATGCTTCTGGAGGGGGAGCTGAGTTAAAAATTTTAAATAGATTAATTTTTAAACTTTTATATGAAACTTTTTATGACATATATATTAGTGGATAATTCAATGAATTTCAGAAACTGAACACACCATGTAACCAGCACACAGAATATTACCGGAACCTCGGAAGCCCCACTGAGCCCACTTCTAATTGTTATATCCTCTGCCCCCTTCCGAGGGTAACCATGCTCCCACCCTCATTCCATCGATTAGTTTTGCCTGCTTTTGTTCCTCATCTGAATGGGATCATGGACAACATGCATTCCTTTATGTCTGGCTCCTTTATCTAACATTGTATTTCAGAGATTCATCAATATTATTGTGTGTAGCTGTAGTAGACACTTAAATTTTCTTCCAGAGAGACATTGCTTTATCTTTGCACAATGACGTTTTGTTCAAGTGACTCATTCGGGAGGGTCAGTAATATGCCATTATGAACAGAGAGAGGATGAAAGTGCTGGCGAGAAACCAGAGGCACTTTATAATTTATTAATATAGTGTGTTATTAATATATAATACAATTTACAGTATTGATTTTAAAAATAGAAGTCCTCTTTGGAAGGAGAAGGATTCACTTCCTGCTCTAAGACGTTATCATGCCATGTCCAAGGAAAGAATCATTCCTCTGGTACTGGCAATGGCTGTTAAATTATAGGATTCTTAAAGATTGCTAGCTTTTCCTGGAGACTGAGAAATCGTGATTTATTCCCATCTTTCTGTGTCCTTATCCCTGTAATCCCTACACTATCTTAACCCTGCACGTATGAGGTGCAAAATAGCTATTTGTTGACTGACTGAAGGGTCTACAGCTAGCATTTATAGTGCCTTCACAGTGCCAGCCCCTGTGCCCAGATCTCTTGTTTACTCACCACAGCGACACTATCAGGCTGGTGCTATTATCACAGTTTGCTAGATGGGGAATCTTGGCCATCGGAAATAACTTATCCAGAGTCACTCAGACATTGTGTGGCAGAGCCAGGACCTTTGATCCCATGCTCTTTAGCCTTCACCGCGGTGCCTGCACACTCTATCTCAGGCCGACAGAAGCTGCGGTGGTGGCTAGGTGCTTGGGTGCCCTGTGGCCAGGAGCTCTGCCAGCTGAGAACACACAGCCTGGTCTGTCCCGGCCCCTTCCCCTGTGGCCACGTAGGAGCCTGCTCAGTGGGCTCTCACTGCCCGAGCCCCGTGGGTGGGATGTGATTTCCTGGCTGGCTCCTTCCTCCCTCGGTATCCCCCGCCAGCGCCTGCTGCGGGTGCTGACTGCCTGTCACGGGGTTCCGTTGGCCAACTCCTCCATCGGGAGAGGAACGGACGCAGCCTTAGCACCTGCAGTTTTCTCCGCGTGCCGAGCTCCTCTCAGCCTCTGCCCCACCTCCCCCATGTGTATTTCGTCTAGTTACCGCCTGGTTAACCCTCACATCTCATCTGGTATATATTGGCTCTCGATGATTATTCGTTGGAAGGAAATGAATAAATGAATGGTAAATGAGACTTTAAAATTCAGTATTGATATAAACTTCACTTTTTAAAAAATGTTGACTCTGCCCTCCCCACTACTAAAAATGTAAGCGATGATAATGAATTAACATATAATAAAGAGGAAATGCAGCATACCCATCCTTTTACAGTATGACATAAATGGGATAGATCATTTATAAGATTCTGTGACCTCTTCTGGTTCTTAGCATAGTTTTTAACCAGCCTTTATATAGTGGTAGTCATTATATATGCAGCATTTTGTGTTTTTAAGTTCTTTTCTTGATATTTTGCATGTGTTGATGTTTTCCATAAATCTACATGGACTACCTTGCTTATCATTTTTATTATAATATCCCACTGGGTGGGCCTCCTGTAATAAACATGGGTTTTGCTTTTTGTAGCCAGTGCCCACCTGGCATTGCCAGTTCTCTGGACTAGAGTAATTTAAGGAAGCAGGTTGCAGGTTGTCTTGCTTGAGGGACTGGCCTTTTGGGCATTGTTGTGTCGTGATTATGGCAAGCTGTGATGATGTGTCCCCCTATTTTATTCCAGGATGCTTTTCTCTGGTGGGCAGTGTGGCCGTGTTGGCAGACCTGAAGAACTTTTACTGACGTTCAAGATATTCCTTGTCATCATTTGTCTTCATGTCACGCTGGTTACATCCCTGGAAGGTAAGGTGCCCATTTTCCTTCATCTTTTTCCTATTTTATCTGTGTGTGTGTGTGTGTGTGTATTTGGGATTGTTTTACTGTGGTAAAATAAACATAACATAAAACTTAACCATTTTAACCATTTTTAAGTATATAATTGACTGGCATTAAATGTATTCACAATTTTGTGCAACCATCACCACTATCCAGTTCCAGAACATTTTCATCATCTCAAATAGGAACTCTGTACCCATTAAGCAATAACTTCCCTTCCCCCCTCCCCCCAGGCCCTGGTAACCTCTGTTATTTCTGTCTCTATGATTTTGCCTATTCTAGGTACCTCATGTAAGTATAAGGAATCATACAATATTCATCCCTTTGTGTCTGGCTTATTTCCCTTAGCATGTTTCCAAGGTTCATCCATGTTGTAGCATGATCCAGAATTTCATTCCTTTTTAAGGCTGAATAATGCTCCATTGTATGTACATATTTTGTTTATCTATTCAATGTTGATGGACATTTGGGTTATTTCCACCTTTTGGCTATTATAAATAATGCTAGTGTGAACATTGGTGTATAAGTATCTGTTTGAGTCCCTTCTTTCAATTCTTTGGGGTATATATACCTAGGAGTAGAATTGCTGGGTCATATGGTAATTCTATGTTTAACTTTTTGAGGATCTGCCAAACTGTTTCCCACAGAGGCTGTACCATTTAACATTCTCACCAGCAAGGCACAAGGATTCCAATTTTTCTATATCCTCACCAACACTTGTTATTTTCTGTTGTTTTGATAATGGATGTGAAATGGTATCATTGTGGTTTTTATTTGCATTTCCTTAATTAGTGATTTTGAACATGTTTTCATGTGCTTATTAGCCATTTGTGTATCTTCTTTAGAGAAATGACTATTTGAATCTTTGGTCCATTTTTGAATTGGGTTGTTTGGGGATTTCTGTTGTCATTGAGTTTTAGGAGTTCATTATATATTCAGGATATTAATCCTTTATTATATATATGATTTGCAAATATTTTCCCCCTTCTGTGAGTTGTCTTTTCACTCTTTTTTTTTTTGGCTGCGTTGGGTCTTCGTTGCTGTGCACGGGCTTTCTTTAGTTGTGGCAAGCGAGAGCTACTCTTTATTGCGGTGTGCGGGCTTCTCATTGCGGTGGCTCCTCTTGTTGTGGAGCACGGGCCCTAGAGCACATGGGCTTCAGTAGTTGTGGCACGCAGGCTCAGTAGTTGTGGCGCACGGGCTTAGTTGCTCCGCAGCATGTGGGATCTTCCTGGACCAGGGATCGAACCCGTGTCCCCTGCATTGGCAGGTGGATTCTTAACCACTGCGCCACCAGGGAAGTCCCTTTTCACTCTTTTAATAGTGTTCTTTGATGCACAAAAGTTTTTAATTTTGATGAAGTCCAATTTGTCTATTTTTACTTTATTGCTTGTGCTTTTGCTCTCATATCCAAGAAATGTCATGAAGCTTTTTCCCTATTTTTCTTCTAAGAACTTTATAGTTTTAGCTTTTATGTTTAGGGCCTTTGATCCATTTTGAGTTCATTTTGTATATGTTGTAAGGTAAAGATCCAACTTCATTATTTTGCAAGTGGATATCCAGTTTTCCCAGTACCATTTGTTGAAAACACTGTCTTTTCCCCACTGAGTGGTCTTGGCACCTTGGTCAAAAATTAATTGACCATATATGTGAGGGTATATTTCTGGTGTTTATTTGTTTTTAAAAGTACCTACTCGAAGGCACTTCTGCATGGAAACTTAAGGGAGACAGAGAATCACCCTAATGAAGCAGCCTCCATTTCAGAAAAGAGGATCCTTAGAAGCTTATGTGAGAAGGGGAAAAGGTACCTGAGGAAGGCAATGAAAAGTCCAGAAACCCCAGGGCTGCAATATCTTTGGGTACAACTGCCAAAAGAATACAGTGCTATGCAAATATAAAGAATCAGTATTTAAGAAGACATTATTAAGGACACACAGAGAAATAGCTTACTTATTTAAAAGAGAGTTGCAAGACCAAGGAATCTTTGTTGGATAAAGCAAATATCTACTAGCAGCAAACAACAGCATAAATACAACACACACACACAGATGCACGCAAACTAAATGGAAAACTTGCAACAGACTAAAACACAGTTGACAGTCCTTCAAAAGTAGGCACTGGGGCATATTGTCAAGAAGCCACGATACTTTACACAAAGAAATAAGAGCTAAATCTGTATTGACTGCTTACAATGTGCTGGGTTCCTATGTGCTTTACATACATGCACTCTCTTAAGCTGCTCAACCAAATCTATTAAGGGGAGATCCTAGTCTTAGCACCACTTCCCGGATCAAGACACTGAGGCTCAGAGAGATAAGTAACTTGCTCAAGGGAGTGGCCGAGCTGGGAATTGTACCCAACTTGGAATTTTGTGCTCCTAACCACAAAACCAGAGTTCTCAAACATGAGTGTGCATCAGAATCACCTGGAAGGCTTGTTAAGACAGATTCCTGGGTCCTTCCCTCAGAGTTTTTGATTTAGTAGCTCTGGGGCGGGCCCTGAGAATTGACATTTCTAACAAGTTCTCAGGTGATGTTGATGTGACTGGTTCAGAGACGATACCATTACCTACACAGCTGGCAGAAGACATAAGTAGGGAGAGAAAACTCCTCCAGATATACATCATCTCCTTGGGACGTTAAGACACCACTGTGGGATTGTCAGGGCAAAAATCAGATGTCCCCACTTTACTGATGAGTAAATGTCCCCAGGGACGTTGTTGGTTAGGAACCAGCGGAGCCAGACTAGATACTAGATCTTTGGTCTCGCGTTTCAGTGCTTTTTCCACCACAGAGTAGATGAGGAAGGAAAGTGGAACACAGGGGGAGAAAATCACCAAAAGGAAAGCTGCTTGGTAGAAACAAGTCTTTTTGAAAAAGTATATTTAAAAATTATGAAAATGGGGCAGGTAAACAGAGTTGCATGGCTCTGAAACCAGCCTGAGTAGGGAAAACCTGTGTGGATGCTAAGGTCGCTGAACGTATTTCTTGCTCTGGCTCTCTGATGAATTGATTTCTTAAGGCAGTGGTTCTGAGAGTGTGGCCCCCAGACAAGCAGCATCAGCATCACCTGGGAGCTTTTTAGAAGTGCAGACTCTCAGGCCCAGCCTGGACCTGCTGAACTGGAAACTCTGAGGGTGGGGTCCAGCAGTCTGTGCTTTAACCATCCCTCCAGGTGATGCTGATGCATGCTCAGAGAGCCACAGTCTTAAAGAATTGGCTGAAACATTACTGTGCCCCATGATACAGTAGAAAGGTGGTGAGATCTAGAGTTAGAGCTCTCCCCGTGCCTGCCACCTGCTATTTGTATGATCTCTATTTGCCAGTAGACTGATATGGGACTCTATTTCCTCATCTTCAAAATGGGTGTAATCCTGAGCTCCCCCAGTGGGCTCTTTTTTTTTTTTTTTTTTAAACACTTTGGCAGTTTCTTTTTTTTATTTTTTATTTTTATTTTTTAATTAATTTATTTTTGGCTGTGTTGGGTCTTCGTTTCTGTGCGAGGGCTTTCTCCAGTTGCGGAGAGCGGGGGCCACTCCTCATCGTGGTGTGCGGGCCTCTCACTATCGCGGCCTCTCTTGTTGGGAGCACAGGCTCCAGACGCTCACGCTCAGTAGTTGTGGCTCACGGGCCCAGCTGCTCTGTGGCATGTGGGATCTTCCCAGACCAGGTCTCGAACCCATGTCCCCTGCATTGGCAGGCAGATTCTCAACCACTGCGCCACCAGGGAAGCCCTGGGCTCTTGTTAAGGCTCAATATATGTTAAAAAAAAAAAAAAACCTCCATGATGGCAAAGGTTTTTCTTTTTCTTTTTTCTGTTTCTTTTTCCAGCTTTATTGATGTATAACATTGCATATGCAAAGGTTTTTCTGAATGAAGTGTTTTGGGATCTGGAAAGGGCTAAATAGGAGTTTGTTATTGTCTTTCAGAACTCCAACTAAGAGTATTCATGATATTTAATAATCACTTTGGTAATATTTACCTTGTGCCAGCCGCTGTTCTTTGAAGTAGGCACTAGTATTAGGCTCCGTTTTACAGACTTACAGGAAACCGAGGCACAAAGAAGGTAAGCAACTTGCCCTAGGTTAAACATTTTGGTTGCAGAGTTGCAATTCACACTGAGGCCATCTGACCCAAAGTTTGTGTGTTTAGCCACTACGCTATCCTGTCTTCAGCATTCTCAACCTCCCTGCTACACTAGGTTGTGTACTCTGCTTGGTGGTTGTGTAGCTGTAGGTTAAACATAAAGGTGGAATCCACTTTTGGACTGGATCATCCAGATGGCTTATAGGCATCATCTCTCTGAACAGCTTTGGACTGAGGCAGGTTCTTTTTTTTAAACATCTTTATTGGAGTATAATTGCTTTACAATGGGGTGTTAGTTTCTGCTTTATAACAAGGTGAATCAGTTATACATATACATATGTTCCCATATCTCTTCCCTCTTGCAGCTCCCTCCCTCCCACCCTCCCTATCCCACCCCTCTAGGTGGTCACAAAGCACCGAGCTGATCTCCCTGTGCCATGCGGCTGCTTCCCACTAGTTATCTGTTTTACATTTGGTAGTGTATATATGTCAATGACACTCTCTCACCCTGTCACATCTCACCCCTCCCCCTCCCCATATCCTCAAGTCCATTCTCTAGTAGGTCTGTGTCTTTATTCCCCTCTTGCCACTAGGTTCTTCATGACCTTTTTTTTTTTTTTTTTCCTTAGATTCCGTATATATGTGTTAGCATACTGTATTTGTTTTTCTCTTTCTGACTTACTTCACTCCGTATGACAGACTCTAACTCCATCCACCTCATTACAAATACCTCCATTTCATTTCTTTTTATGGCTGAGTAATATTCCATTGTATATATATGCCACATCTTTATCCATTCATCTGATCATGGACACTTAGGTTGCTTCCATGTTCTGGCTATTGTAAATAGAGCTGCAATGAACATTTTGGTACATGACTCTTTTTGAATTATGGTTTTCTCAGGGTATATGCCCAGTAGTGGGATTGCTGGGTCATATGGTAGTTCTATTTTTAGTTTTTTAAGGAACCTCCATACTGTTCTCCATAGTGGCTGTATCAATTTACATTCCCACCAACAGTGCAAGAGGGTTCCCTTTTCTCCACACCCTCTCCAGCATTTATTGTTTGTAGATTTTTTGATGATGGCCATTCTGACCGGTGTGAGATGATACCTCATTGTAGTTTTGATTTGCATTTCTCTAATGATTAAGGATGTTGAGCATTCTTTCATGTGTCTGTTGGCCTTCTGTATATCTTCTTTGGAGAAATGTCTATTTAGGTCTTCTGCCCATTTTTGGATTGGGTTGTTTGTTTTTTTGTTATTGAGCTGCATGAGCTGCTTGTAAATCTTGGAGATTAATCCTTTGTCAGTTGCTTCATTTGCAAATATTTTCTCCCATTCTGAGGGTTGTCTTTTGGTCTTGTTTATGGTTTCCTTTGCTGTGCAAAAGCTTTTAAGTTTCATTAGGTCCCATTTGTTTATTTGTGTTTTTATTTCCATTTCTCTTGGAGGTGGGTCAAAAAGGATCTTGCTGTGATTTATGTCATAGAGTGTTCTGCCTATGTTTTCCTCTAACAGTTTGATAGTGTCTGGCCTTACACTTAGGTCTTTAATCCATTTTGAGTTTATTTTTGTGTATGGTGTCAGGGAGTGTTCTAATTTCATACTTTTACATGTACCTGTCCAGTTTTCCCAGCACCACTTATTGAAGAGGCTGTCTTTTCTCCACTGTATATGCTTGCCTCCTTTATCAAAGATAAGGTGACCATATGTCTGAGGCAGGTTCTTTTCGGTTCAGGATGGCTTAGGTGTGGTCTTTGATGAAGGCCAAGGGGACCTGCTACTTCTACACTGGATAATCAGTTGCGTGGTAATGAGTGCCTGCTGTGTGCGTAGCATGACTGGCTGCTGAGAGGACATCATCTCTGACTCCAGGAAATTTACACTCCAGTTGGAGGGACATGACTATGACACATGAGAACAGTACAAACTGTAACTAAATCCTGAAGTGAGTCAGTGCTATAGGGCTTTAACATACGGCCCTTGGCCAAATCCGTGGGTGAGTCTAGTTAAATGTTAAGCCACCTGTAGCAGATGCTATTGGTGCTCTGCCCATCTCCCCTTGGCCCACCCAGAGGTCACCTACAGACAGATCCTGCACATGCTGGTGGCTCCCATGTCTCCCTTACTGAGAATGATCTGTACCCATGCGCCCATGCTTGGCCTGTACGTGGAACAAGCTAGTAGTGCCAGGGAGTTAATACCCCGAAGCAGTGAAGAATGGGAGTTCGTGTTTACCTATGCCAGCTTCCCTGTCCCTTGGCGGGACAATGCTAAGGTGTGTTCTATACACCTAGGAGATTGTTGGATTGGGCCACAGTTGCGCATAGTAGCAGTGTGCTAATTAATGTACCCATTATTGGCTTTACTCTCTTCCCTACCTCACTCTCCTACTCCCTCCCTCTGCTTCCTGGGGTCATCCCCATTTGGAAACACACTCATTTTCCAAGTCCAGCCCAGTGTTACTGCCTCTATGAAACCTCCCCTGACGTCTTCACAAGAATTAAATCTCTTCCTCCAGAGCTCCCTTTTCCTGTTTATCCATGTCTTTTTATGCTTGTCACTTTGTATCGTGTCATGATGTACTTCCTTTGCATCATGAGTCCTTTCAGCATATGGTCTGTGCCAGGTGAGAAGGGAGAATGAAGGTTTGGTAAGGTGGGTGGGAAACTAATGGGGTGAAAGCAGGCAGAGGGCCTGCTCTGGGGCAGGCCGTGATATAGATCATCTCATTTAATCCTCACAAAAACTCTTTATGGTAGATATTTTAAGTCTCAGTTTGCAGATGAAGAAACTGAATGTCAAAGAGAGTAAGTCATTTGCCCAGAGTCACACAGCTTGGAGGATCCCCCATTGGAATCAGTAGCCCGTACTGTTCATACTATACCGGGTTGCCCAGTAAGTGGAGACTGAATGAACGTGGCACTGAGGCATGGAGAGAAGAGGGAGAGGGAGCCTGAAGTAAACTGCCAGAGCGCAGCCGTTGCCCCTGGCTCTGGGGTATCTGGACTGCAAACACAGTAGCTTCGTCCTGGAAGCCTGAGAGATGACTCAGTAGCTCTTGACAGTGAGGAGGGATCAGACTGACACTCACTTTTTTTTTTTTAACATCTTTATTGGAGTATAATTGCTTTACAATGGTGTGTTAGTTTCTGCTTTATAACAAAGTGAATCAGCTATATATATACATATATTCCCATATCTTCTCCCCGGACTGACACTCTCTAGTTAGGCCACTGGCCAACAGAGAGAACCCTTAGACCTTGACACTTCCAGTTGTGTAATTTGGTGATGTTCGAGGGAGTCATTCTTGGTCTACCAGAAGCCCAAATCAGTTTTGGCAGGTAACTTACCTCTAGCCTCTAGCTCTCTTGGGCTGTGCCAATACCTCTTTTCTTTTCTTCCTTCCTTCCTTCCTCCCTTCCTCCCTCCCTCCCTCCCTCCCTCCCTCCCTTCCTTCCTTCCTTCCTTTCTTCCTTCCACTGCTTCTTCTTTTTTGTCTTCCAAGAAGGTCTTCTTTTAGGTACAGCTGTTTTCCAGAGCGTGAGATGACGTATTAGTGGAAGATGGTTATAATTTCATTCTTGCAGAGTTGTCGTCCCCATTTGGAAACAAGTACACATTTGAGCCAGTTTGGTGACCTCATGAGCTATAATCCTAACTTACTGTCTTTCTGGGCTGGATCTAGATCTTTCTGTGCTGAAGGCATTTCTAGCGTTAGATTTCTCTCTAATTCCCCTTCTCCAAGGCCTCACTGGCTTGTCTCCTCTTACCATCTCATGCTTTGTCCATCCAAGTCTTTGTTCTTCTTTCCAAACCCAGTGCTGGTCTCCTTGTCTCTCACTTTCCTGTCTGTAAAATTGAGATTATAAATACCAGAGTGCTGATCTGATACTCAGCCAATCTCCCAAGCCCCCAAAATTCCACACAGGCATGAGGTCACTTCTGCTGGGCCCTGACTCTTTCCCTGGCAGGTAGAAGTGGTGACAAGGAATGACAGAGAATGTAGATGGGTTGAGGGGGAAACTGAAAGCAGAGGACATTGTGTCCCACTTTCCACTTAGAACTCCAGATGAGAACCCCTCACAGTGGCACAGATGAGAAGCGGTGGCACAGTGTGTTTAGGCAGAGTGAAGGCTGGAGGTGGTGTCCTCTCCAGGTCTTTCTCATCTCTTGTGTGACAGGGAAGGGATTCGAAATTGCCCCCGTGTTCCTAGTGGGTAGCTCTGTTGAGAGCCAGGGGCAGGGACAGGGCTGCAGAGATGACGGTGTGGACAGCTGAGACCAGGGGCCAGATGGAGGATGTGACAGACACTCAGTGGTGAGAGCTGAGAGGACCTAGGTCAGCAAGAGAGGGATCCCCAGGCCAGGGTGGGATTCTGAGAGACTAGAACATGGGGCCCACTGGACACAGCCTTCAGCCGTGGATGCCAGCTGGACCCCCAGGAACCCTGCAGGGTGAGGGAGATCCCTGGAGAGGCCCTTGAGAACCCAGGGCTCAGCACGAGGTGATGTAGGTCCTTTCTCCCTACTGTGCAGACCACTGGCACCCCATTCCTAACCTGGAAGCCATCTTGACTACCAGAAGGAAGAGGAGGGAAAACGAAGATTGTGCATTTATCTGGAAGACATTGAGTTACCTAGAGACCATTTTAGAGCAGAAGAGAGAGCTACCTTAAATCATCAGGTTTAAGGATCCCTTTCCTGTACTTCTGGAATGGAGGCTCCAAAACAAGATGGAGTCATCCTAGACATCAAAGGAAAGCTCAAGGATTTCTTTTTAATTTGTTTATTGTCACTATTGTTTGTACATCTAAATTATGTCTATACATTTTAAACTAACTCTAAAACATCCATACTGAACACTTAGGATGTGTCAGGACACTGCTAGCAATGGTGAAGGCCATCATGATATCCTGAATTCTGCTCCTCCTCCTGGCTTAATCTTTGCAGGTATGAAGGAATATCTGGTCAGGTCCTCTCTGTATCCTCCATAGTGTTAGCACATAGTAAGTGCTCAATAAACTGGCTGGTTGGTTGGTTTTGATTTGTGGCTCTAGTCTAAAGCCTAGAGATACGCTAAAACATGGACTGCTCCCCTCAGCTTACACCACCAGCTTTATCCTTATCTGAACCCAGTGAGTTCTGATACAACATATATTCCACTAAACTTTTGTGTAGACTTCAGTGAGGTGGCTGTACATTGGCTCCAATTACCCTTAAGGAATGTGTTTCCTTTCCTCCATGTGATGAAGGGGCTCAGCTGATTGCCTGTTAAGAGTCCTTCACAGTTTGACATTGTGAGTTCAATTACCCAGTAGGATCAGTCTTTGGATTCCTGATTTGTTGTCCTGGGATACCGGGGATCCTTGAGGTCTGCCTCGAACTAAGAACCACTCATCTCTGCAATCCCATTTTAAGGCTGCTCTCCTATTCAAAGTTCCTAATATGAAATTGGAAACAATTTAAAAGTCCTATTTTCTCCAGACTACTTTTTTTAACTTGATGTGATTTCGAAAGCTCTTAAAGTTACAATCAAGCCAGTGAATCTCTTGATTTCCATATTGATAAAAGCTCCAGACATGGCTTTTGCTGACTGGTAAATCCCCCAGTTGCCAGTGCTATCCTTGCCTTGTTGTACATGGAAAAGTCCCAGTGTCTCTTTGTAGGATCCAGTGGCAACAGCACATAGCACTGAACATTAAGAACAGCAGTAGCAACCCATCTGGACATTTCTGTAGGTCTTCATGGTCTACAGAGCACCTTGGCATACATCATCTCCTCATGTCCCCCTGAGGTGGGTGGAGAAGTTTGTATTATCCCCACTTTGCTGATGAGAAGACTGCAGCTCAAAGCAAAGGATACTTTTCTAGGTTACCCAGCAAGAAACAGTATCAAGGTGCTGAAAGCAGCTCTCCAGAACTCTTTCTTGTACACCAGCCTGCACGAAGTGCTTGCCTTTGGCTATAGGAGTATGTTTTAGCCAAGATCTTTAACAAGGGTGACTTTAACCATGAGGAGTGTCCCTCTAAATGAGGGGTTGGCAAACTTTCCTTTAAAGAACCAGATAATAAATATTTTGGCTTTGTGAACCTTATGGCCTCTGTGGTAACTACTCAATGCTGCCCATGCAGCTCAAAAGCGGCCCTAGACAATATGTAAATGAATAGATGTGGCTTTGAGCCAGTGGAACTTTATTTGCAAATACAGTTGGTGGGCTGGATTTGGCCCATGGACTGCAGTTTACAGACTCCTGATCTAGACAGTGCACAAGTGGTGCGGCACTTACTACTGATCATTTATGTTACAACCATTCCTTGCTTTTTCTCTTGCTGGCTAAGCCTGGCTTCGTACGGTGCTCCCCTCTTTCCACACTCAGGAGTAAATCCTGATTATTCTGAGCCACCCGCGGAAATGCTGTTCCTTGCCAATATTTGATTTAGGAGTGGGTATGTGACTGACTTTTGACCAAAAAGACACCTGGGAAAATCTGCTGGGGGACTTCTAGGAAAACAGCCCCACTCCTGAGACTCAATGAAAAAGAGTTTCTCTTCTTCCTCTGGACACGCACTGTTCAATATGATAGCCACTAGGCACATGTGGCTATTTAAATTTAAATTAATTAAAATTAAGTGAAATTAAAAATTCAGTTCCTCAGTCACACTAAGTCACATCTCAAGCGTTCAGTGTTCACATGGGGCTAGTGGCTGCCGTACTGGACGGTGCAGATAGAGAATATTTCCATCGTTGTAGAAAGTTCTATCGGATAGTGCTGTGCCTAGACATTTTCGTGTTTGGATTTGATGCCTGGAACAGTGGTAGCCGTCTTAAAAACACTGAGAGGCGCTAGGGAGTGCAAGTAGAAAAAGGAGATAACCTGAGTGTTTGAAAGGTTGAGTCCCTGAACTAACTGTATCCTGAGGATGAACGAACAGAAGGCTGGAAAAGGCCTGGATCTTTGTTGCCATCCCTGAGCTGTAGGACCAGCCTTAGAACTGTCTGCTTTTGGAGTTCCTGTTAGGTGGGGTAATTGACTGTCCTTAATGTTTGTGATACTTTTAACTGAATGTTCTGCGACTTGCCTCTGAAAGCATTCTAACACATCTAAGAGTTACCTTTACAAAGGATTCCTGTGTGTCGTGTTGCTTTAATGCTTCGCGCGTTACCTTCTTGAATCCTGAGAATAGCTACGGTCAGGTGTTACTCCTTCATTTTCTAGATGAGGGAACTGAGGCTTGGACGGTTTGAGTCACTTCCAAGTTCACACAGCTGGAAAGTAGAATTGGTGGCATTTTAGAACTTGTGTCCTTAATCACTTCCTCAGTGTTTAGTCCCTGAAGCAGTTGAAAATGTTTTTTTACACGACTTTGACTGAAACTTTGCCATATTCATTTATCCTGGGATGGCTTTGTACCTCCAAAGGACTAGATAAAGATTAAGAGAGATCTGAGGAATAAAAGCAATAGTTCCGCTGATTTAATCTATTAAGAAGTAAGTTGATGTTCCAAGAGAACATGCTGTTGAAATGTACCTTGATGTAGGTACATCTTTTCCTTCAAGAAAATAACAAGAAACAGATTGATCTTGGCAAGAAGCCTCATGTTCACAAGATCACAGCGCTGTAAAAAAAACCCATCAAGATAGATTGATGGTGCTTTTACAACAATGTCTGTGGCAATTGTGTTTGTTTTTAACATCAGTGTCCTATTTGACCTATACCCTTCCCTCTTTTTTCCCTTTAGGAATGCACACAGCATAAAGTAAAAGTTACTCTCTTGTGGCTCTAGTATTCAGTATAGTGTAGAATTTTGTTAATTTAAGGAGAGAAATGAAAACTATCAAATGGGTGGTGGTCTTGCTTTGGTGAATAAATGAGAATTGCTTATAATTATCTGATTAATTGAATAAACAAGGACTGAACACATAGCTGTCTTGTGTTTCAACTCTATAGCCTTTTTTTAAAAAATAAATATATTCTATATCTTTTTTCTCTACTTGATCTAAGAGAGGTATGTTGAAGTCATCCATTATGATGTTGTTTGTGTTAATTACTCTTTTTGTTGTCCACCTTTTTTTTTTTGCTTTATACATTTTTTTTACATAAATTTTTTAAAAATTATTATTTATTTATTTATTTATTATTTATTTTTGGCTGTGTTGGGTCTTCATTTCTGTGCGTGGGCTTTCTCAAGTTGTGGCAAGTGGGGGCCACTCTTCATCGCGGTGCGCGGGCCTCTCACTGTCATGGCCTCTCTTGTTGCGGAGCACAGGCTCCAGACGCGCAGGCTCAGTAGTTGTGGCTCACGGGCCTAGTTGCTCCGCGGCATGTGGGATCTTCCCAGACCAGGGCTCGAACCCGTGTCCCCTGCATTGGCAGGCAGATTCTCAACCACTGCGCCACCAGGGAAGCCCTTCCCTCTGTTTTGAAGCCATGTAAACCTTAACCTTTGCTGTAGCACTTCTGGGTAGAAGATTCTTAGGAGGCCCTTAGGCCTCCTGTGCTCCGCAACAAGAGAGGCCGCGATAATGAGAGGCCCGCGCACCGCGATGAAGAGTGGCCCCCACTTGCCACAACTAGAGAAAGCCCTCGCGCAGAAACGAAGACCCAACACAGCCAAAAATAAATAAGTAAATTAATTAAAAATGCAACTGCGAAAAAAAAAAAACCAGAGGGAAGTCAAAAATACAACTTTTTCAACTAAGTAGGATGCAGCAAGAATATCCATAATTCAGCCGTTCTCTGTGGCTTTTACTAGTATGCCACTGTTTACAGACCTGGTTTGTCACATAGGAGTTCTACAGTTGGGGGTCATGAAAAAAACATGATATGGATGTTAGCTAGGAGCAAAGCTGGGGAAGTGAGTCACAAAGAAGGGGGGATTCATATTCAGCCTCAGAGTGGCAAGGGCTCCCCCTCCTCTGATTCATATTGATTCCCTGACTTTTGACCTAGTCAATATAAGGGCAAAGAACTGGAGAGAAAATGACTGGGGAGAGTAATTTTAGCATTAATTTTGTCCTATCATTAGTTTAATGGATATCATTACTCTACAGCGTTCAAATTAAATCTGATGTGGCAGAGACTGGCTGGCAGCTCACCAAAGCTTTATTTTTTCTTCCTTAGCACACAGCTAGACTACATTTCCCAGCCTCCCTTGCAGTTAGAAGTGGCCATGTGGCTGAGTTCTGGCCAGTGGGTGTGGGGAGAAATGATGTTTGCCACTTCCGGGCTTAGCCCTTAAAAATCTCCCACCTGTTTGCCTGGCTGGACGTTGCTCTCCAGAGCAAACTTGGAATCTTCATGTTGAAAATGGCAGTGCCTCTGTCAGCCTGGGTCCCTGAATGACTGCATGGAGCAGATGCTGCTCTCTCGGTCCCACCCTGCCCTCCACTCTAGGCTGCTGATTGGACTTTACACCTGGAAAATTAACTTTTTTTTTTAAGTGTCTGAGATTTCAGCATTTATTTATTGTAGCAACTTGCCTTACCTTAACTAATGAGGCAGGGTAGTTGGTACATCTCATTCATTCTGCCATTGGAGGGTGGGGTGGGATGGGCTAGGCATCCCTTCTTTCTGGAGATCATGTATGAACCCAGGTTCATACAATCTAAGAAAGCTGGAGGAGGCTGTTCTGGGCACTACCAGATTATCATTGTCCAATCAGGAGAGAGTCATTTGTAGTCAGGAGACTCCACCAGAGCTGCCCACTCCCTTTGTGCCAACTCAGGCCACTGGGACCTCCACAGTATGGTATAAGGTTAAGACTACAGGCTCTGGACTTCTGGGGTCAAGTCTTACCTCTGCCATTTATTAACTCTGACTGTACCAAGGTATTTAATCACTGTGCTTCAGTTTCCTTATCTGTAAAGTAGCAGTATCTCTCTCATAGAGTTATATGCAGATTGAATGAGTTAATGCATGTAAAACAGATGGCTGAAATGCATTTGACACGTTGTAAGAACTCCGTAAAAACTAGCCATCATCACTAGAGACCAGCATGATCTAACAGAAATTTTTGTGATAATGGAAGTGTTCTATATCTGTCCAGTACAGTAGCCACCAACCACATGTGACCATTGAGCACTTGAAATGTGACTGAGAAACTGAATTTTAAATTTTATTTAACTTTAAATTTAAATAGCCACACGTGGCTAGTGGCTACCATATTGAACAGTACAGCTATAGGCCATTTGTTCTAATTGCTTCAGAATTTTTTGAATTAGTGGTTTTGGGGTTTTTTTGGATATATACCCAGGAGTGGAATTGCTGGGTCATATGGTAGGTCTATTTTTAGCTTTTTGAGAAACCTCCCTACTGTTTTCCACAGTGGCTGCACCAATATACATTCCCACCAACTGTACGAGGGTTCCCTTTTCTCTACATCCTTGCCAACATTTGTTATTTGTTAACCTACCTGCCACGCTTGAGGGATTCAGAGCAATGTCATCTGGACTGTTGGGGTTTGATAGGTTAACTATTCTGCTTCTCCCTCACCGCAACATCCCCTACTCCTCTCATCTTACCTTAGAAGTGTCTGTTGAACCTCTTTTTTCATGCCAGCTTCCCAAGCACTGGTTCAAGTCGTCATCATATCTTGGCTAATCTACTGCAATAGCCTGCTGTCTGGCCGTCTCACTTCAGATCACCCTCCTCGTTTATTTCATAGCTGTATAAAAAAAATATTGTCCTGTGCCAGGGGCTGGGGAGAATGGGGAGTCCACTGTGCAGCCAAGTCCTTACCTTAGGCCCCGCACCCCTGGAGAACCTATGCTGAGATGCCAAGGGGGTCACTGCTCACGTGTGAGCTGGCAAAGAGTGGCGTGATCTGAGGGAGACTGGAAGAGTTTCTGTACCCTACCCACTGGTTCCCCATCCCCCCACTTCCAGGTGCTTCTGCACTTAAACATCTACCACAGGGAACTCTCACTACCCATAAATGACAGGTGCTTTGGAGTGAAAGAACATGTCAGCTGACTAACAGCAGAATCACCCGAGACACTAGTGGGGATCCAGGAGGAGAGGGGCACCCAGGCAAATGTTGCTTTCCTTAAGCTGGATCTCTTCGGGAGGAAATGGAGATAGCCCTGGAGCGTGCATTCTCTATGGGGGGGGGGGGCCACTTCGCCCCCATGGGAATGAAAATTGGTTCTTGGGGGCCAAAAAAACATATCTATCTATCTATCTATCTATCTATCTATATATATATATATATTTCTTTTTTTTGGCTGCGTTGTGTCTTCGTTGCTGTGCGCAGGCTTTCTCTAGTTGCTGCGAGCGGGGGCTACTCTTCGTTGCGGTGCACAGGCATCTCATTGCGGTGGCTTCTCTCCTTGTGGAGCACAGGCTCTAGGCATGCAGACTTCAGTAGTTGTGGCTCACGGGCTCTAGAGCGCAGGCTCAGTAGTTGTGGCGCATGGGCTTAGTTGCTCCACGGCATGTGGGATCTTCCCGGACCAGGGCTCGAACCTGTGTCCCCTGCATTGGCAGGCGGATTCTTAACCACTGCATCACCAGGGAAGTCCCAAAATCTTATATATTACACAGGGCTGGGACTTGGATGAGGCAAGTGAGGGGTCTAGGGCACAAAATGTTAGGAGACACCCCCTCTTAGGGCTCTGTGTGTGTGTGTGTGTGTGTGTGTGCACACATACATAAATACACACGTACATAAATATATACATACTGTTTGGATGGCAAGGAGTGTTGTGGGTAAGGGGATGGAAAGGGTCGGGCAAAGGGGGAAAGTGTTGTGATTTTAAACAGAGTGGTCTGGATCAGTCTCTCAGAGAAGGTGATATTTGAGCATCGTTTGAAAGAGACAGCAGGGCAATCCAGGGGGTTCTCTGTGGGAAAAGTATTTCAGGCAGAGGGAGCAGCAAGTGCAAAGGCCCTGAGGTGTGACTATGCCCAGTGTGTTGTATTGGAGGAACAGCAGGGACACCAGAGTGGTTGGGTGAGGGGAGAGGAGGGGGAGATGAGGTCTGGATAGAGGGCCATGTTTCACGGGCATGTGGGGAGATTCCATGAAGAAACATGGGTATAATGCCACTGTAGTAAGTGTTCAATAGAGGCCAGTTTGCCTCTCTCCCTCCCTGCCCCCTGAAACACTAAGCAGCATTTGCCTTTCAGACTGAAAAAGCTCCAGAAGCTACCAGCCTTCAGTAGAGTGAACCCAAGTTGTGGCTAGCATTTTGTTATGGAAAGCACAACACAAATATTCCATTATGTGCACTGGCCTTGACGGGCAGCCTAGATTACTGTCTGTGTGTCTAACTTCAGGGGGGCTGGGAAGGGGGGATGATGCCCTAATATCCCCCACCTGTCAGAAACAGTTTATTTCAAGGCTCTCCTCCTTCCTAAAGTGTACATCCCTCCCAGTGGAATGGGGTGGACGGCCGCAGGTCAGTGGCTCTTCACTGTTTTAGACCACAGCCGAAGATGAGAAGCAGCTCAGTATAGTGGGGCTGGAAAGCCTAGGCTCAGATCCTAGCTCTGTCCCTTTACTACACACGTTATTTGACCTCCCTGTGCCTCGGTTTCCCCATCTGTAAAATGGGGTAACTTGCCTCGTATTGTTGTTATGAGGACTAAATGAGTTAATATTTATGAAGTGCCTGGTCACAGTAATGCTATATACATGCTTGTTAATTTAAAATAGAGTCCCTTTTGGGACTCTACCCTTCCCAGAAAAAAAATGCATATGAATACACACAAATTTGCATTCTATTCTAGGGCATTGATGGACACTCCAAAATGCATCTCCTAGATCCTCAAGGGAGGGACTGTCTGTTAACCCCTGAGAGAGGCCAGATCAGTTCTGGAGGGGTTAAGGGGCAAGAGGGCGAGTGAGTGGTACCGTGTGAGGACGGGAGAGGAGCAAGACCCAGGGGCTGGGGGATCAAGACCATGTTTCACCCTCTTCGCATTTTGGCCAAGGCCCACCTAGAATTGCCAGTCGTCTGCACTTTGGGAAATTCCACCAGCTAGGAGCTGAAGTTTTCTTTAGGGATGTCATTATCAATTGTTTAATAAAAACGTTGTGTCAGAGTATTTATTGAGCACGGTGACGTGAGATGGTCACAGCTCAAGTAAACACATTTTGGCTGTGCCGAAGTAGAAATGTTTTCAGTCATTTTGTTGGTTATGTAGTAGAATCTGAAAAATACAGTTCTTGTAAGAGTGTCTGTTGTCCCAAGCCCTGGAGAGCCACTATCATAATAATATTGTTTTGTTTGGGGTTCCTGTATAAGAGTGCCTAGGCGTGGCGCCTTGTTTTGAATCATCTCTCTATGCAACAGTAATTCAATCCAGAGAAGGACTGTCACCAGATTACAAATTTTAGTTGGCTCTAAAACATTCATGCAAGGGGGGCTAGTTGTATTCTTTTTAGATCCACTCCTAGAAGATTAAGCCTTTATCTTTCCCATCCAACTTCGGGGAGAATGTGCTGGGTGTAAAGAGAACCAACTGTCTGACATTTTAAGTCTTACATCTCCCACATATCAAATAGCAGAAGAAAAATGAAAACCTCAGAACCCTCAGACATGACCTTGTATGACTTGGGTGCAGGTTATTTGGGAGGTGATCCCAGGAATCAGGAGTGAGCGAGCAGGGAGAGGGCATTAGGAACAGAGGAAAGGTCGATAAAGGGTACAGTATTGAGATCATTGCTGTAGGCAACGTTTGTGATACGGCAGTTGAATGGCCATTTTAGTATACGTTTGGAAGATCTGTTAAGCAAGCTACCTGCTGTGATTGGCAGTTATAGCTATGATTCCAAAGTACAGATTCTGAACCATAGCCATCTAAGAAGTATTCTCAAGTCTTTCCTTCATGGACTCTGCCTCATTGCTCTCAGATCTTTTGCCCATCTGTCCCCTGCTGTGCTTTGTATCACAGGGACCTGACCCCTTGCAATATTTGCATTAAATTCCTGCTCTTGAACTACCTGTCATATATTCATGACTGCTGGAGACTCCTTAATGATGTCATCAGTCAATCCAAAAATATTTTGAATATCTACCACACACAAAGCCCTGCACTGGATTCCTGGAGGATAATAAAGAATCAAGCAGCTTAGCATTTAGCTGGGAAAACAAGACATACAGTGGAAAAGTTAAATAACAATGCCTAACAGTATATGTCCAAATGCCAAGTGAATGGTGTAGCCAATGAATGAACTTTAAGATACAAAGAGGAAAGAGCCATCTCCATCAGTTTCATGCCAGGGCATGCTTTAGAGGGCTGGAGAGCTGACAGAAAGGGGTCATCTAAAACTTCCAATTTTGGAAGGGTAAGAATTTGGAATTTTATTTGAAATCTCCTAATTTTTAAATGTTGGTAAGTAATTCAAACTTTCAAAAACTTCAGTGTGAGTTCCATTGTGTGGGCAAGATAGAATTTGTCGGGGAGCTGAATTGGGATTGGGAGCCAATGATGTGCATTCGGTGGATGGCTTACTGAGTTGGGTGAGAAGTCAGATGCAAAGAACGTTAAGATCCTTGCCAATGAGAAGATTCCGGGTTCTAATATTTCACTTATGTGTGAGGCGATCAAGATCTGGGCTGAGAAGGGGGCAGTGGGCATGGGAAGAAAGGAGAGGTGAGAGAGAGATTAGGGAATATTAATACCCTCCATTTATGTACTAGTTTATGGTCTACAGAGTTTGTCATTGGAGGTAGGATAGAATAGAGGCCCAGAGGGTAGGCTCTGAAGTCAGACTGCCTGGGTTCAAATCGCAGCTCTACAGTGAATTCCCACGGAGGCCTGGAACAATTCACAGAAACTCGCCCAGCCTCAGTTTCTCAAGCACTAAAAAGGACTGATGCTAAGGAATCCACATATTTCATAGAGTCGTTGGCTGAGTAAATAATAAAACGTGTATGAAGCTCTTCGTGTGTTAAGCCTGGCTCACAGGAAGCATCAATCATTGTTCACTCTTACTATCACCACATACATCATTTCTCTTTAATCCTTGCAACAGCTCCCTGTTAGGGTGAGAAGAATGCACAGGATGGATGACGGAATCTGGGGGTGGGAGTGGGAGGTGGAGAACAGGAGGAGTCAAGGGCAATGGCCAGAGAGTGAGCCTTCGGTTTGTAGACTCAGCTGTATTGCTGAAACTGACTCTAGTTTTCTGGGCCCTTCACTTAACCCCTGTGGGATTTTTCATCCTAAAGTGTGGTTCCTTGCAACTCATATTCTCCATAATTTTAAAAAACTGGATTTTTGAGTATGTAGGAAGAGCAATGGCTCCCCAAAGATGTCCCCTTCTAATGCCTCAAACCTGTAACTATGTTGCCTTACATGACAAAAGGGATTTTGCAAATGCGATTAAAGTTCAGGACTGGGAGATGGGGAGGTGATCATGGATTGCCTGGGTGGGCCCAGTCTAATCACCCGAGTTCTTAAAAGTGGAAGAGGAAGGCAGAAGAGTGAGTCAGACGGATGCTGCATGAGAAGGACTCCCCCTACCCCATCCCACTGTTGCTAGCTTTGAAGATGTAGGAATGGGGCATGAGCCAAGAAATGTGGATGGCTTCTAGAATCGAGGAACGGCCCTCAATTTATAGCCAGCAAGAAAATGAGGACCTAGGTCCTCCAACTGCAAGGAACTGAATTCTGCCAGTTATCCAAATAAGGAGGACACAGGTTCTCCCCCAGAGCCTCCAGAAAGGCGTGCAGCCTGTTGACACTCTGATTTTAGTCTGGTGAGACCCATGTTGGACTAATGACCTACAGAACTCTTAACGTAACAAGTTTGCATTGTCTTAAACCACTAAATTCATGGTAATTTGTTACAGCAGCAACAGGAAACTAATATACTGAATTTTCCAGTTTCACTTGTTTGGCTGGTGTTACCAGCGGTCCATCAGATTCAGGAATGATATGGAAATGCTGTGGGGCGATGGGGGACAAGGTCTTGGATATATGGGGTTGGAGAGGCAATGACAGTAAGGCATTCACATGGCAGTGCTCAGACCACACTTGATCATGTGGGATTGGATTTGGGGAGGTGGTAGCAATAAATTTGAAAGAATGTGCCAGGGAGGCGATGTAGGGAAAGAGACCCCATCGAGGGGGGCCACTTTCCTGAGTTGCCAGTTCCTCTTTTTGGCGTCCATTCGAAGCTTAGGCATGCCAAACTCCTGGTCATCATAATTGCAATATATGGACTTTGTTTTAAAAAATCACTAGGGAGTCATATTGTGTAAATTTTATCGACAGCTCACAATAATTTTATTTATGGACTTAAATCGAGACTTCAATAAATGAATAATGCTTTAAATTTTACTCTTTGTAAGTTTCCAAAGGAAAATCTGAAAAATTTAAATATTTTTCCTTTCTTTGCTTGCGAATCTTTTTAACAATGGAAATGTTTTGTCTCCTAAGAGTGGCATGGAACTCAAATATATGACTCACTGGAAATGCCGACCACCTCCTTGGTTGTAACAAATGGGAAGTGAGTTAGGAGAGAGCCCAAGAGAAACCGAGGCTGATACTCAGGAAAATGTAAGGCCTATGGGACGTCTCTATGTGGGACCAGGAGGAGTGATGTGGAGCATTATAATGAGAGACAGAAAAAGTGAATAAAATGTTAGTCACTGAGTAATCGGGCCCCTAGAAGAAAAAAAATGCCAAAAGAGAAAAAGCGGACAATAACAATTTGAAAACCTCTAACTTTTATTTACTGGGTTCCCTCCCTTCATCAGTGTAGGTCTCTGCTGGGAGCCCTGTAGGCTGGGCTGGTCTGGCCCTTGATCTATGTTTTGATCAGGTTTTACCTCTTGATTGTGAATCCATGCCTATCAAACCTGTCTACCCAGAGATGGCCAACCAGGAAAGTTCCTTCTCCACTCTGGCTCTCCTATTACCCTTGAGTTGTCCATTTCCTCTAGCATCTAAGAAAGAGGTAAAACTCAGATGAGCCCCTTTCCCTGTGGGTATACAGCTCTTGTCAAAGGATTTAGCAATGGAGAAGGTTGAACAATTGGTGACTCTGGTCAGCCACTGGGCAAAATTGAAAAGGAAGCAGTATTAGCCCCTGTTGCCCTTCAACATCACTCTCCATCCCTCTTCCCTGGTACTCAACTCTTCCTCAGTGCCTTCATGCTATTCCCTGCCTGTGCCACACTCTCACACCACTCTACCTCACCTGCCTAAACTGATGTGTCATTTTCAAGTAGCCCATATTGAATGTTGATTCTTCCCGGAAATTTTCAACATGGCCCAGTATGGTAGGTCTTTGCTACATAATCAGAAGACTTCAGCCAATTGGAATTAATTCATACTAAGCTGTGAATGACTGATTTCCCCTTAGTGCTCCCAGGAGCATTCTCAAAATTAAACTCCTGTTAATTCAACAGACTCTTTGATTGGTGGGATATTTAAGGTAACATGAGGGATATATTGAAGGACAGAGACTAAGAAGAGACAATGCCAATTAAATTAGGGCATCAAGACACTACTCTGCGCTAACCACTTGAGCACTCATTCAGTCCTACTTTCAAGCAGAACTGTGTTTTAATTATACCAGAAAATAATCAGTACCCTACCACCATTTAAGGAAAATAGGCTCCTGGAAGCTACCAGGTATGTTTCACTGTGCAATTTTAGTTTCTAAATATACTTATTCTTTCTTTTTAATTGTATCTCAAGATACCACTATGGAAATAACCATTCCTTTGTAATTAAAAACAGTTTAAGAATTTATAAGGTAATAACCCATTGGGTGAGAGTTTGGGAAAGTAACACTCTGATGTACTGCAAAGAGCGGTATAAATTGGTTTGTTTTCTGTAAGGCATCTTGGCAATCAAAATTCATGGAATTTCTGAAAGAAATAGCCAAGTGTGTATACAAAAATTTACCAAGAGGATTTCTTGCAGCATTGTTTGTAATCATGAAAAACTGTGCACACTAAAATGTCCATGAAAAGGAAATTTGTTATATAAATTAATGGTACATCCAATCAATGAAATGCTATGCAGTCCTCACAAAATGGTATTGGGGAAGATTGTTTAATGATATAGAACAATGTTCAGGATATAGTGTCATGAGAAAAATCAGGTTACAAATAGTTTTAAGTGACATGATCTTTCTTATCGTACATATAAGTACATATGTATACACATACATTCATATATTTATTTATTTATTTATTTATTTTTAAATGTCTGAAACATTTATATTAACATATTTCCATACAAATAACCCAATGAAAGTTTAGTATTAGTTGTTGTGTTTGTTTGTTTTTTTATACTGCAGGTTCTTATTAGGCATCAATTTTTTTTTTTTCACACACACACACTGTATTTTATTTTTACAAGAGATAAATAGACTGACACCAAGCATTGTACATGGATGACCACAACAAAAGCATCAATGATTGCAATTACCAAACATGAAACACACTCATACTATGTCATAATATTGACATTCAGTCCAGTAATCCTCCACTGTAACAGCTCCTTTACTTTGCAGTGAAAATTGATTTGTATATTCTTTGCCTCTGAGTCCTTGTGGGATTTTTTTTTTTTTAATTCAGACAGAAAGTCACAAAAATTATACTCATCCTCATCAGTTCACTCAGTCCCATGTAATTAATTTTTTTTTCATCCTGATCTTTTGTTAGCACTTTTATGAGTTCATCAATTTTTCATTAGAGTTCTGAAAATGCTTATTCATTCAGTTCAGCAGTACAGTCAGTTACCAGAAACCTATACTTGTCAGAGTCTTTTCCATGAATTTCTTGAAGATGAAACCGTTTTATAGGAACATATTTGCAAAAGCATCAGAGTACACCCAGAACTGTCTGTAAATGACAAAAGACTTAAAAATGACCACGGTTAAAGATTTGATGATTTTATACTGCAGGTTCTTATTAGGCATCAATTTTATACACATCAGTGTATACATGTCAATCCCAATCGCCCAATTCAGCACAACACCATCCCCACCCCACCGCAGTTTTCCCCCCTTGGTGTCCATATGTCCGTTCTCTACATCTGTGTCTCAACCTCTGCCCTGCAAACTGGCTCATCTGTACCATTTTTCTAGGTTCCACGTACATGCGTTAATATACGATATTTGTTTTTCTCTTTTTGACTTACTTCACTCTGTATGACAGTCTCTAGATCCATCCACGTCTCAACAAATGAGTCAATTTCGTTCCTTTTTATGGCTGAGTAATATTCCATTGTATATATGTACCACATCTTCTTTATCCATTCGTCTGTTGATGGGCATTTAGGTTGCTTCCATGACCTGGCTGTTGTAAATAGTGCTGCAATGAACATTCGGGTGCATGTGTCTTTTTGAATTACGGTTTTCTCTGGGTATATGCCCAGGAGTGGGATTGCTGGGTCATATGGTAATTCTATTTTTAGTTTTTTAAGGAACCTCCATATTGTTCTCCATAGTGGCTGTATCAATTTACATTCCCACCAACAGTGCAAGAGGGTTCCCTTTTCTCCACACCCTCTCCAGCATTTGTTGTTTGTAGATTTTCTGATGATGCCCATTCTAACAGGAGTGAGGTGATACCTCATTGTAGTTTTGATTTGCATTTCTCTAATAATTAGTGATGTTGAGCATCTTTTCATGTGTTTCGTGGCCGTCTGTATGTCTTCTTTGGAGAAATGTCTATTTAGGTCTTCTGCCCATTTTTGGATTGGGGTGTTTGTTTCTTTAATATTGAGCTGAATGAGCTGTTTATATATTTTGGAGATTAATCCTTTGTCCGTTTATTCGTTTGCAAATATTTTCTCCCATTCTGAGGGTTGTCTTTTCGTCTTGTTTATGGTTTCCTTTGCTGTGCAAAAGCTTTGAAGTTTCATTAGGTCCCATTTGTTTATTTTTGTTTTTATTTCCATTACTCTAGGAGGTGGATCAAGAAAGATCTTGCTGTGATTTATGTCAAAGAGTGTTCTTCCTATGTTTTCCTCTAAGAGTTTTATAGTGTCCAGTCTTATATTTAGGTCTCGAATCCATTTTGAGTTTATTTTTGTGTATGGTGTTAGGGAGTATTCTAATTTCATTCTTTTACATGTAGCTGTCCAGTTTTCCCAGCACCACTTATTGAAGAGACTGTCTTTTCTCCATTGTATATCTTTGCCTCCTTGGTCATAGATTAGTTGACCATAGGTGTGTGGGTTAATCTCTGGGCTTTCTATCTTGTTCCATTGATCTATGTTTCTGTTTTTGTGCCAGTACCATATTGTCTTGATTACTGTAGCTTTATAGTATAGTCTGAAGTCAGGGAGTCTGATTCCTCCAGCTCCGTTTTTTTCCCTCAAGACTGCTTTGGCTATTTGGGGTCTTTTGTGTCTCCATACAAATTTAATATGATTTGTTCTAGCTCCGTAAAAAATGCCATTGGTAATTTGATAGGGTTTGCATTGAATCTGTAGATTGCTTTGGGTAGTATACTCATTTTCACAATGTTGATTCTTCCAATCCAAGAACATGGTATATCTCTCCATCTGTTGTTATCATCTTTAATTTCTTTCATCAGTGTCTTATAGTTTTCTGCATACAGGTCTTTTGTCTCCCTAGGTAGGTTTATTCCTATGTATTTTATTCTTTTTGTTGCAATGGTAAATGGGAGTGTTTCCATAATTTCTCTTTCAGATTTTTCATCATTAGTGTATAGGAATGCAAGAGATTTCTGTGCATTAATTTTGTATCCTGCAACTTTACCATATTCATTAATTAGCTCTAGCAGTTTTCTGGTGGCAGTTTTAGGATTCTTTATGTATAGTATCATGTCATCTGCAAACAGTGACAGTTTTACTTCTTCTTTTCCAGTTTGTATTCCTTTTATTTCTTTTTCTTCTCTGATTGCCGTGGCTAGGACTTCCAGAACTATGTTGAATAATAGTGGTGAGAGTGGACATCCTTGTCTCGTTCCTGATCTTAGAGGAAATGCTTTCAGTTTTTCACCATTGAGAATGATGTTTGTTGTGGGTTTGTCATATATGGCCTTTATTATGTTGAGGTAGGTCCCCTCTATGACCACTTTCTGGAGAGTTTTTATCATAAATGGGTGTTGAATTTTGTCAAAAGCTTTTTCTGCATCTATTGAGATGATCATATGGTTTTTATTCTTCATTTTGTTAATATGGTGTATCACATTGACTGATTTGCGTATATTGAAGAATCCTTGCATCCCTGGGATAAATCCCACTTGATCGTGGTGTATGATCCTTTTAATGTGTTGTTGGATTCTGTTTGCTAGTATTTTGTTGAGGATTTTTGCATCTATATTCATCAGTGATATTGTTCTGTAATTTTCTTTTTTTGTAGTATCTTTGTCTGGTTTTGGTATCAGGGTGATGGTGGTCTCATAGAATGAGTTTGGGAGTGTTCCTTCCTCTGCAATTTTTTGGAAGAGTTTGAGAAGGATGGGTGTTAGCTCTTCTCTAAATGTTTGATAGAATTCACCTGTGAAGCCATCTGGTCCTGGACTTTTGTTTGTTGGAAGATTTTTAATCACAGTTTCAATTTCATTACTTGTGATTGGTCTGTTCATATTTTCTGTTTCTTCCTGGTTCAGTCTTGGAAGGTTATACCTTTCTAAAAATTTGTCCATGTCTTCCAGGTTGTCCATTTTATTGGCATAAAGTTGCTTGTAGTAGTCTCTTAGGATGCTTTGTATTTCTGCGGTGTCTGTTGTAACTTCTCCTTTTTCATATCTAATTTTATTGATTTGAGTCCTCTCCCTCTTTTTCTTGATGAGTCTGGCTAATGGCTTATCAATTTTGTTTATCTTCTGAAAGAACCAACTTTTAGTTTTATTGATCTTTGCTATTGTTTTCTTTGTTTCTATTTCATTTATTTCTGCTCTGATCTTTATGATTTCTTTCCTTCTACTAACTTTGGGTTTTGTTTGTTCTTCTTTCTCTAGTTCCTTTAGGTGTAAGGTTAGATTGTTTACTTGAGATTTTTCTTGTTTCTTTAGGTAGGCTTGTATAGCTATAAACTTCCCTCTTAGAACTGCTTCTGCTGCATCCCATAGGTTTTGGATCGTCGTGTTTTCATTGTCATTTGTCTCTAGGTATTTTTTTATTTCCTCTTTGATTTCTTCAGTGATCTCTTGGTTACTTAGTAACGTATTGTTTAGCCTCCATGTGTTTGTCTTTTTTACGTTTTTTTCCCTGTAATTCATTTCTAATCTCATAGCGTTGTGGTCAGAAAAGATGCTTGATATGATTTCAATTTTCTTAAATTTACTGAGGCTTGATTTGTGACCCAAGATGTGATCTATCCTAGAGAATGTTCCGTGCGCACTTGAGAAGAACGTGCAATCTGCTGTTTTTGGATGGAATGTCCTATAAATATCAATTAAATCTATCTGGTCTATTGTGTCATTTAAAGCTTCTGTTTCCTTATTTATTTTCATTTTGGATGATCTGTCCATTGGTGTAAGTGAGGTGTTAAAGTCCCCCACTATGATTGTGTTACTGTCAATTTCCTCTTTTATAGCTGTTAGCAGTTGCCTTATGTATCGAGGTGCTCCTATGTTGGGTGCATATATATTTATAATTGTTATATCTTCTTCTTGGATTGATCCCTTGATCATTATGTAGTGTCCTTCCTTGTCTCTTGTAACATTCTTTATTTTAAAGTCTATTTTATCTGATATGAGTATAGCTACTCCAGCTTTAATTTGATTTCCATTTGCATGGAATATCTTTTTCCATCCCCTCACTTTCAGTCTGTATGTGTCCCTAGGTCTAAAGTGGGTCTCTTGTAGACAGCATATATATGGGTCTTGTTTTTGTATCCATTCAGCCAGTCTATGTCTTTTGGTTGGGGCATTTAATCCATTCACGTTTAAGGTAATTATCGATATGTATGTTCCTATGACCATTTTCTTAATTGTTTTGGGTTTGTTTTTGTAGGTCATTTTCTTCTCTTGTGTTTCCCACTTAGAGAAGTTCCTTTAGCATTTGTTGTAGAGCTGGTTTGGTGGTGCTGAATTCTCTTAGCTTTTGCTTGTCTGTAAAGCTTTTGATTTCTCCATCAAATCTAAATGAGATCCTTGCCGGGTAGAGTAATCTTGGTTGTAGGTTCTTCCCTTTCATCACTTTAAGTATATCATGCCACTCCCTTCTGGCTTGCAGAGTTTCTGCTGAGAAATCAGCTGTTAACCTTATGGGAGTTCCCTTGTATGTTATTTGTCATTTTTCCCTTGCTGCTTTCAATAATTTTCCTTTGTCTTTAATTTTTGCCACTTTGATTACTATGTGTCTCGGCGTGTTTCTGCTTGGGTTTATCCTGTATGGGACTCTCTGCGCTTCCTGGACTTGGGTGGCTATTTCCTTTCCCATGTTAGGGAAGTTTTCGCCTATAATCTCTTCAAATATTTTCTCTGGTCCTTTCTCTCTCTCTTCTCCTTCTGGGACCCCTATAATGCGAATGTTGTTGCGTTTAATGTTGTCCCAGAGGTCTCTTAGGCTGTCTTCATTTCTTTTCATTCTTTTTTCTTTAGTCTGTTCCGCAGCAGTGAATTCCACCATTCTGTCTTCCGGGTCACTTATCCGTTCTTCTGCCTCAGTTATTCTGCTATTGATTCCTTGTAGTGTAGTTTTCATTTCAGTTATTGTATTGGTCATCTCTGTTTGTTTGTTCTTTAATTCTTCTAGGTCTTTGTTAATCACTTCTTGCATCTTCTCAATCTTTGCCTCCATTCTTATTCCGAGGTCCTGGATCATCTTCACTATCATTATTCTGAATTCTTTTTCTGGAAGGTTGCCTATCTCCACTTCATTTAGTTGTTTTTCTGGGGTTTTTTCTTGTTCCTTCATCTGGTACATAGCCCTCTGCCTTTTCATCTTGTCTATCTTTCTGTAACTGTGGTTTTTGGTCCACAGGCTGCAGGATTGTAGTTTTTCTTGCTTCTGCTCACATTCATATATTTATATTCATATGTAGATATACATTAACACATAGAAAGAGAAAAGAATATATGTCAAAATGTTAATGTCATTTATGTCTGGGTGGTGAAATTGTAGGTGGTTTTAATTTTCTTCTTTTTGTTTATCTGTAATTTCTGAAGTTTCTCCAATAAGTGTATTATTTTTCATAGAGAAAAAAATAGAATTACTTTTCTTTTAAGGAATCTAGCATCCTCCCAAAATAAATAACACAGCAGTTCTTGTAGTTTATATACCCAGAGGTGTCTGATTGGCTTAATTAAAGGTTAAAGTCTGCACTAATAGGTATAAAAAGAAGTACAGTTACGGGAAGTTTAATTTATGCAGATGTATACATTTACACATTCTAATGAACATTTGCCAACAACCGAAGTTCTTAGTCATCATTTTTATTTTAAAATGTACTAAACCATTATATAACAAAATATATAGAGCACCATCAACAGTTAAATTGGAAGAATTGCTTCACCAGAGATATGTCTTTGTGGAGAATTGAAAGAACTGATTAGGCTGTTGTAAATAATAGTAAGTTAACATACTGCCCTTTTTTGGTAGCTATTTGCAACTCATTTTACATTCACTGCTGTTAAAGATGTTAATCTCCTACAAATTCATGTACAAACTAAACTAATTTTATTTACTTTTACATTTTTTTATTGAAGTATAGTTGATTTACAATAATGTGTTAGTTTCAGGTATACAGCACAGTGATTCAGATATATATATATATATAGATAGATAGATAGATAGATAGATATATTCTTTTTCAGATTCTTTTCCATTATAGGTTATTACAAGATATTGTAATAATTCCCTGTATTATACAGTAGGTCCCTGTTGTTTAATCTACAAACTAAACTAATTTTAAATCACCTTTTTACTCAACAGAGCATGCTGATAATTCCAGTTTGTTATCACCTTCTGGTAAGATTGTTATTTCATGACTTTGGGGGAATTGCAGCAAAATATTCTAAAAGTTCTCCATGCAATGTCAGATACAGGAAAATTGTATTCTTCTATGAAGCTTAATTAAATTCTGCGTTAAACCTACACCCGAAAAATCAATAGCAGACACAGACAACAGGATAGTCTATCAATCCCCCCACATTGCTAAACAAAGCTAGGGACTAAGTTGTGGGTTTTCATCATGGTAACTGCTTCAGTTCTTCAGTGTTATTTTTAGTATTCTAGTTCATGTCTCCTGAAGAGTATCAAGGACATAAACATGCCAAATGTTCCTATATTTGAGGGTTGAGATATTCTCTTAAATATACTTCCTCAGCACCCCACTGAATGAATATTTTTCAAAAGGCTTCTAAAGGCTTAGCACTCATGAGAATGGGAAGGCAAATCAATAAAGAGAAATTTATAACTAGGACTCGTCTTGGCAGGAACCAGGAGCAGAACCTGCATTCCAGACTGCTGGCTACAACGGGACCTCAGGGATAAAATGGTCCCACCCCATCCCTTAGTTAATAACACGGTGAAGCCTGGAGAGGCTGAATAACTTATCTAAGTTCACACGGCTTCTTGCCCCACATCACAGAGGCAGCACGTGGCTTCTCTAACTCCTACTTCTGTGTTTCATTCTGTAGTATATATACCATATAGTACAGAACAATCTTTTACGGTGAGGAGTGAGTCAACTCACATTGTCCTTAGTTGTGTGAAAGTGAGCTTCTACTGTTATTAATTCATTTAACTAAAATTAGTAATAATCGCTATTACTGCTCATGCACATACTACATGTCTGGGAGTCTTCCGACATCTCATTCTGCTTCCAATCTTGCAGTATAGGGATCGTTATATTCAAGTTATAGATGAGGAAACTGAGGGTCAGAGAGGATGAAACTTGCTCATGTTTACACATTCTCTGGAGCCACACTACTTGGGTTTGAATTTGGCCACCCCCCCCCCCACCTCCATTGCTATCTGTGTGGCTTTGGACAAGTTCCTTCACCTTTCTGTGCCTCAGTTTCTTCATCTGTAAATTGAAGAGAATAACAGTACTCGCTTCATAGGGAAGTTGTGAAGATGAAATGAGATAACACATGTGCCTGGCACAGAGTAAACCCTCAGTAAGTAATAACGATCATTATTATTATTAGTTTTACAAATTTATTTATTTTAAAAATTATTTATTTATTTATTTATTTATTTATTTATTTATTTATTTATTTATTTTTGGCTGCGTTCGGTCTTCATTGCTGCGTGCACGGACTGTCTCTAGTTGCGGTGAGCGGGGGCTACTCTTCATTGCAATGCACGGGCTTCTCACTGCGGTGGCTTCTCTCGCTGTGGAGCACGGGCTCTAGGTGTGTGGGCTTCAGTAGTTGTGGCATGCGGGCTCAGTAGTTGTGGCTTGCGGGCTCTAGAGCGCAGGCTCAGTAGTTGTGGTGCACGGGCTTAGTTGCTCCACGGCATGTGGGATCTTCCCAGACCAGGGCTCGAACCCGTGTCCCCTGCATTGGCAGGAGGATTCTTAACCACTGTGCCACCAGGGAAGTCTCTGATCATTATTATTAAGTTATTAAGTAATGGGACAGAGATTCAAATCCAGGACTGCAAATCTCCAAAGCCCAAGCTCTTTTTGCTAAGCCAGTTTGCCCCCTTGTTGTTAAACTTCTAGGATAAAATGAACCACTGTATTTTTCTTCTGCTGCAGTAGCCTTCTCAGACTTAATCATGGTGATATCTTTGCAAAGCTCTGTTTGCATGGAATGAGGTCGAGGGTTTGGAGGCACACAATGATGCCAGGCACAGCCCCGGGGCCCCAGGGGAAAGACAGCACACATCCAGGGATGGACAGGCGGCTGTGCCCGCAGGCCTCTTTGGATGGTGTCACCATTCCTCTCCAGTCAGAAAAATGAATAGTCATTGATTAAAAACCACCTTTGGCCAATTATATTGTTCTGCCCCAAGAGCAAAGGATTCCATACCCAGGCTTTGAATCTCATTGCTCAGGAACTGTCTTACTTCTCAAGAAGTATATTTGGCAATTTAAAAAAATGTAGTAAATGACAAAATTTGGAAGCAGTAATGTAGGACAGACAGGGTGTGTGTGTTTCAGCCAACGCATGATTGGTCTAAAACAGACAGGCCAGCCAAGCACCTCGACACACCCAAATGTTGTCCTTACCAGCTGAATATCAGGCTCCCTATTGCAAAGCTCAGTTTAGTTGTAAAATGTTTACTTGTCCTGTGTATATGGAGAGGTCAAGCCATTGGATCTTTTTAATATTTAAACATGCAAAGTGTGTGCAGTAGACTGACCTCTTAGCATAAATAGAGTTATTCCACGGGAAATTTACAACCTGATTGTCTTAATAGCAGCCATATTTTATTTTATTATTTTTTTTTAATTAAAAAATTTTTTTAGCTATGTTGGGTCTTTGTTGCTGTGCATGGGCTTTCTCTAGTTGCGGCGAGCGGGGGCTACTCTTCATTGAGATACACGGGCTTCTCATTGCAGTGGCTTCTCTTGTTGCGGAGCGCGGGCTCTAGGCATGCAGGCTTCAGTAGTTGTGGCATGTGGGCTCAGAAGTTGTGGCACACGGGCTCTAGAGCGCAGGCTCAGTAGTTGTGGCGCACGGGCTTAGTTGCTCCCTGGCATGTGGGATCTTCCCGGACCAGGGCTCGAACCCGTGTCCCCTGCATTGGCAGGCGGATTCTTAACCACTGCACCACCAGGGAAGTCCCAGAAGCCATGTTTTAAAATAACTTACCAGGAAGTTGTGTTAGGTAGTACAGTACTGAGTGATAGCAGTGTCATTTTTTTAAATCTTAAATTCATTATGAGAAAAGTTACCAGGCGTCATTATAAACAGAGTAGAACCTATGTGCCAATATGTTTCATAATTGTAGTGTGACAAATTATTAAACTATAAAATGTTTTCTAGAACTCTCTGGCTGAAAAATTTTGAAAGTAGTATGTCTCTATTTTGTTGTGGTTCCTAAAGTTATTTCCATAATATTCCATAGGTCAGAGTAAGCTTCGTGGTCATGAGTCTCATATTCTTTACCTGTAAAATGAAACAGTTGTACTCATTTCATCTCTTGGGTTCTTTCTTTATGATTTTCTGATTAAATGTATACTCACTGAGTGATTATGGGACTTGCAGATTTAACTACATATTGGTCTGATAGCACATTTTCTACTTTTCATAATTATATCTCAAAAGTTTTACTCCTTAAAATTCAATAAATAATTGTTTCAAAGTATTAATTGGAATTTTTTTTTTCTCCTGCAGCTGAATCATCTCTTGTTGGTTTTGTCCCCTACTCCAATGGTACTCCAGGCAAGATTTTGAAAAAATTTAAACCTAGATTTACCCCAATTTGTTAAGTTTTTGATTTAATTATACCTTTGTCTTGTCGTTTTTCCTCGGGACAAAAGAGGTTGAAACTACAAGCCTAAATGGTAAGAATTTTTCTGAAGCAAGTGAAAATTGATAACCCTTAATATGAATATAAGTATAATGAATGGTGTTGAAGGTTTCCTTATTCAAATAACAAACACAAACAAACACAAAAAATCCCCCAGACCATCGACCCTGGAGAGCAAACTAAACTTTCTGGTTAAATGATAAAATTCTTATTGTGGAAGGAGGACAGCCGTCCACCATTCTAACTGTGCTGTGAAAGGAAAGAAATATCGATCACATTTTGAGAGCTCTACTTGCTCTCCAACACTATGCCAACACACTTTACAGGACAGATTGTTTAAATGGGAAAAGCACATCCAGTGACTTTAATGTGATTCAGCCTGGATTTAGAGGCACAAAGTGTTCAGAGACAGCCTTTTTTTACAGATGATTTTATCAATTTTTAAATAATATGAAATGTAAAAGAAAATCTGGCTTCATGCTAGGGAAAAGGGCAAAGAATTGGGCTATAATCGAGGGAGGTGGGCAGGGCAGCACATTCTGTTCCCTTTCTCTGTGGGTAGACAGCCTTCCATCTTATTGCAGTCAAAACCCAACACTTTTCACAATCCCTTAGTTAAGATGAAATCTCACCATGTGGTTGGTGGTTAAGGAGCTAAACAATCATAGATGCAACTCACGCCGATCAAAACTGGTTTAAATTCACATTTGGTCCAGTGGGAAGGGAAGACGTTATCATTTTTATGTGCAATTACTTTTTACAGTGAAAAAACATCTTTAAAATCGCCTTGGCAGTAGTTTTTGGATCCCATTTATGTGGGTTTTTTTTTTTTTTAAAGTGTGATAATGTAGTACATGCCTTTTTTTCCCCCTTAAAGTTTCATCCAGAATAATAAATTCTAGAAGGATTTTCATTTAGAGAAATACCAGTAGGGTAGATTTTAAATTGGATTTTAAGTGAAACGATCAAAATGAGATTTCCTTAAAAGTTCGTTGAATATCATGTTCAAGAACTCCAAATTTAAACTAGAATTTCTTAAAGATTGCTTTATAAGAGTATACCTTTAGGTACAAATGTATTAAGCATCTACAGGGCTATGTATAATATTAAAGTTACTACTAACTACGGAAATGTCATATCCCTTAGAGACTTTCATTATAATAGAGAAAAAAATGGGACAAAATATTACACAACATAAATGGGTTTATTTAAATCTAATGATTATAGGAGTGCTGCTGTGTTTTAGACACATAAAACGTGTTCAGGAAACACATTTTTAAATGAATGAATACTTGCTCAGGAATGGTCTGCGCGGGTTGGGGAATGGCTAGTGTTGTGAGGGGGTGGACCGGTTGGCTTTTGCAGAAGTCTCTAACTTCTCCAGGATTTGGGGAAAAGTGAAATGTTTAAGGAACCTAGGAAGATGCATGTATTTGTTAACCATGCCAATAGTTGTGCTAATTTTTATTATTTTATTTCAGATGCTACTTCGAGCGTATTATCTACTTTGAACAAAACAGGTAATGTCAAGTTATTTCTAAATATAATAACTTGTCTTCTGTGGCTTCTTGATTTTCTCACTTGTGTGGTCTTCTGGGTTAGTAAAAGTTATCTCCTTGCCCATTTCCTATGACTCCAACTGTTGATTTATTACTTGTTTTACTTTGACATTGAACTATAATTCTGGTGTCACCACACTCCTGAACTTCCAAACTCTTACGGCTATAGCACTCCATTTAAAATAACATTTACAATTTTTTTGATTACAGTAGTAATACATCTTAGCTCATAAAAAATGGGGAATATAGAAAAATGCAAAGAAGAAAATAGCAATCATCTTTAATGTTACTTTCCTAAGACTATTACTGTTAATAATTTGGTATATTTCCATTCAGTATCATATATATATATACACATTATGTAAATATATAACAAAATAGTCATAGTTTACATAAATTTTTATATTTTGCTCTTTTGACTTCATGTTAAATTATAAGTATTTTCCAGCATCCCTTACTATTAATGACTTGATAATATTCCGTCGTGTACCATATGTGAACATTAAATTTGTTTCTACTTTTTTTTTTTTTTTTTTTTTTGGCTGCACTGCGCAGCATGCGGGATCTTAGTTCCCCGACCAGGGATGGAACCCGTGCCCCCTGCAGTGGGAGCGCAAAGTCTTAACCACTGGACTGCCAGGGAAGTCCCTGTTTCTACTTTTTAAATAGAAATTGTTGCAGTGAACATCCTTGTGCCAACATCTTTGCATTTCTCCCTGATTTCTGTAGAATGCTCTTCAAGGATTGGACTTATTTGGGTCAGCATTATGAATATTTTAAGGCCCTTGATACCAACTGCCCGATTACCTTCTAGAAAAGTTGCACACAACGGCATTCCTGTCTGCAGTGGATGAGAATGTCTGTGTAACCGTACCTTTGCCTAGAGCTGAGACTATGTCATATACTGTTAGATCTTCCTCTCAATTCCTTAGGTTCTATTTTGCATCTTTTCATATTTGTGAGGTTGAACATTTTTCCCCCAAAGCATTTTTTTACTGGAATCAGAAGTTCATTTCACAGTTGTGTTTTGTTTGCTCCGGAAAGGAAAGTATCAGGGCAAAACAAAATAATATATTAAAAGGATTCTTAATAGTAATGCAAAATACTGTCAGCTTTTATAATTACCACCAATCATTGCCCATGGGTCTTTCACACACTGAAACAGAAGCTTATCAATAACACATACAGACATGAGATTTCTGAAACTGTCAGGATAACGTCATCATTCTTAAGTGTTTCTCCAAGATCTGAGCTTTGTGTTTTCTTCAGAACTTGCTACCCACCCTAGGAGACAGACCTTCTTTGTAAGTCTGTGCCCGGAACACAGTCTCTTGTAATTGGCCATCCTTACAGTAAGGATTTCTGAGCCTGGTTCTCTATTATCTGGGAAATAAGCCATGGGCTCTGTTCCCAAAGTGTGTCGGGAAGATATTTCTAAGGTTCGTTTCTTCAGAGTTTGTTAATATTTGCCTGTGAGTCATTGACTTTGAACAATTCTGTCCTGGTTCTGCTGTGAGCTTGTTGTATGACTGTAATTGGATAGTCTCAACCTCTCTGAGAATAATTTTATCTATCAATAATATTATATTATTATAATTATTAACTCCTAAAGAAGATAGCAGAACACTGTTGATATTAGGGTATAGTAGCAGTATTTTGATAGTAGATCCTGTGTTTACTGTTTCCATTAATTTTTATTCTGAATCACCTGCTCCTTACAACCCATCACCTGAAGGTCCTGATAGTGACTTAATTCTGCATATCTGAAGTGTAAGTTCACATTAATTTGTCTAGCATCAGCGCATGGAAACTGCAGTAGAATTATGCAAGCAGTGGGGTGAGTTAACAGGAGTGATCTAACTGGGTAAACATAGGAATCCGAATCCAGACCCACCCTCTGCCAATGCTATATGATCTGAGTATGTAATTCTCATTCATTCTGCTGCTGAGATGACCAATAGTGTCTTAAATGTGTCAACAGTATGATTTTCTTAGCAGTTCACTAAAATGATACTCATGGCAAATTGTTTTTAAAAAATAACAATTCTGCTCTAATATTTAAATTGCTTCTTTGCAGAAAAAACTAAAATCACTATAGTAAAAACCTTCAATGCATCAGGTATGACTTATTATCAATATCAAGACTTTCTTTTTTTTATAACTAAAGTAAAATTAAACAAATGGCTGGTATTTATGTTTTCTTTCTCTTTTTTCCTGTCTTTTAAAAATGAAATCTGTTCTTCATGAGTAGATGTTTATGCACTGGGTACCTTAAATTGTACTAAGTGTTTGGGGTTATATAATAATGATCAGACATAATGCCCACCCTCTAGAATCTTCTAGTCTATGAGGAGAGACAAGGCAAACAGATAACCAGCATGAACATGTGTGCAGATAAAGGCAATGATTTCACAAGTGTTTCTGACATGGTTAAGAATCATGAGAGATAGAAGGGCTGGTGCTAATGATTATCAGTGAGATGCAATTTATGAAGGAAAGATTCTTAGAGGAGTGAACCTCAAACTCTTTTTAAATCAAATAAGGGATGTACTATTAAGTGCCTATTATAAGATTAAGGATACATGATTTGCTTAACAAAGGCTTCCAGTTGATTTAAAGCAGGGGTTGGCAAACTATGGCCTGTGGGACAAATATGGCCCACCACCTGTTCTTGTAAATAAAGTTTTATTGGAACACTGCCATGCCCATTTGTTTACACATTGTCTATGGCTACTTTCCCGCCACAAGGAATAGTAGAGTAGCTGCAACAGAGACTATATGACACACAACGCCTAAAATATTTACAGTAGGGTTGGCCCATTACAGCCAGAGTTTTCTCGCTCATGATTTAAAGGCTGACCTGTGGCCATGTACTTGGAGGAAATTATGGATAACAGCCCTAGCAATAGGAAAGAAAATTCTCAGTATGAATGAGTAGCAAAAGACACGCATCGCTGGAAACAAAGGTGCTACTAAAATTTCGAGAAAGATGAGAGATGATAGAATGAAAAGCTTAGTAAGCAATAGACCAATGGTTGACCAAGAACATTAAAGCATTACTATCCATAGTAATCTATAGTATTTGCATAGTGTATGTTTCCAGTGAGTTATATCCATAAGCAAGTATATTTAAAATGAAATCTTTCTCTTTTGGTGTGGGTAACATTGCTATGGAACAATATAGAAATCTACATGTCAGGTAACTTTTGGCACCTAAATTCAGTTTGCTCACAGAATCAAAACTCTTAGCTGAAATGTGATGCCTACACACCAAATGTCAATTAAATCATTCTGGCAGGAACCACATTGCATGCACTAACTCAAATTATAATTTTAGTTTGTGTCCAAACTAGTTCTCTTAGGAAAGAATTAAGCACTCATAAAGTACTGTAGAAATAAAATAGCAATCAGGCATTGCATACGTTAATTCTGACCAAACCAGACCTAACAGGAACATCAAAATATTTCTTAATATGACAACCTTTTCCCCTTGGCAGTCTGCTAATACATTATCAGCATTTGCCCCTCACATTTATTATAGATTTCTTATACTTTGCCAAAAGGATGAAATTAATGAAGGGAAGATTCTCAGCGGAGTAAATCAAATCAAAGAAGAGATGTACCTCTCCTTTCACCAAAGGAGAAAGTATTTCTCAGGTTAATATGTATGAAGTATTTTTTCTAACATGGCTTATTTCACCTCCCATTCGTCTCTGCCTCCTTTGTATGCCTACGTCATCTGTTGTACTGGCCATCACTCCATTTTGCCCTCACTATAACTTTTTATTTACTGGCCAATATCACTCACTAGATTGTAAGCTTGTTGAGGGCAGGGTCTGTATCTGGAACCTCCCAAAGCCTATAGAATAAGGTAGGTGCTCAGCAAATATTTTTTGAATTTTCTAGTTTTTGCCCATGTGAAATGACATCATGACATTGATGTTATTTCATACATACATTAGCATAAGGAGATAAGACCAGCATTAGAGTGTTCATGGACTCCCCTGCCTAGGAAAGGAAGGAAGACCTATGAGTAAGGAAGGGCTATTTCATTTAAAGTCTCTATACTCGATTGTATTCATGCTGTTCCTTTTATATTGGACAGAAGAGGGATTAATTGGGAATGGGACAAAGAAATTTTAGGGAGTAGGGGATCAGACACTGACATACTAAAGAATAGTAGAGTCCAGTTCCATAGCTGAACTACTAAGAAATGAAAATTCTCATTCCTTTAGTCTTTGTGGAATTCATCCAGCCAATTATATCCAACATATAATATTTTGGGTACACGCTTAATGCTTGAATTTGTGAATTCTCTTAATGCAGTGTGTAAGTGCAGGTGTTTACATGCTTAACCCGCTGTGTTGTGTTTTATTTGCAGGTGTCAAACCCCAGAGAAATATCTGCAATTTGTCATCTATTTGCAATGACTCAGGTTAGTTCTTGTGTACACTACACATTAGCAGATAAATTAGCTCCACAGAGAAATGGTTTGTTTTCCTGCCGTTGAGTATGTGATGTGTGCCCCTCTGATTTATCTCCTTTCATCACACCTGGCTACTAAGAGTCTCGAATGAAAACAAAAGCAAATTTTAGAACAGGCTGAAAGTGAGATAATGGGTTAACTTCCTTAATATGAGAACATGAAGCTCTGCACCAAATATTTTTCACCATAGCTTTAAATCCATAGCTAATGCCCTTAGAGTTGATTTATGAACATAATAATGAACTTAATTATTGAAAGCCAGTTCTTGTATATAAAATCCTCAAGGTTTTCCATAGGACCTTAAGTATTATAACTTAGAAACAGGATGTTGTCTTTTGCTAAAAATAAAACAAACCACTCTGCTAGAATGTTGAAAATCTTACGTACACCTAGTTTAATTGGACGCTAATTGCAGTAGTGCCCATAGTGTATTTTGCCATCTCTAACTAGACTGTCCACTATTTTTAAAAATTAAGATGGCAATCGCTTGAGAACATGCTATTTTTGAAATGGGAATATTTTCCCTCCTGCCATGGGCCAGAAGGAATGAAACAACCACTTTTCTGACGTTGGTTTGGCTCTCTGGGCTCCCTTCCTTATTAAAACCAATGAAAGAGATGTGAAAAACAGAAAAACATGGTGTGGCAGGTCAGAACTGGACCATGGGAAGAAAGAAGAGGAAGGTAACAAAGTATTTTATAATATTAAAGTCTTAGTGTGGCTCCAGTGATACAAAAAAGCCAATCATTATAGGAATGTTTTCCTTTTATTCTGTTCCTTTTAACAGTTTAATAATTTGTTTGAAAAACATAGGAAACAATTTCAAGTGAAGTAAGTTAAGGTTGGATAGTTTAGAAAACAAGAAAACTTCCATTGAAAGAATGTTCCACAAACACTTTCTATTTATGTGAATGTGAGGTTTACTTACATGAGGTTTCTGCTGATAGTATGCTCCAGGTCGAATATAGCAGGAAAGTGTTAGCTGGCTTTGATTAAAGGGAGAAGAAACTTGTTGGATACATTTCACTTTCATATATTGTGGAACTCTCTTCTCTCCTCCTTCTCCTCTCCCTCCTCTCTTACCCTTCTCTTTACTGAATTCTCCATAATTTCATTATTTTCATGCTTCATCTATGTTTTGGACTGGTGACTAATGTCTAGCTTAGTGTTATGTCTACATGATGTTTGATAACTGAAAATTGAACATTAAGTCAAAAAAAAAAACTGGTCATCTTGAATAACAGATGCCAGGAAGCTGGTTAGAGTAATGTTTTCCCCAGTTAAGGTACTGAATTGACCATTTGTTTTAGTGTCTGGTGAAAACATCCTCTTCAGGGGACCTACTGTTTTGTCAACAGAAATTCCACGATATCCTGCCAGAAACTAGAAACCTTCACTTCTTTCAGATTCCAATCTGGATTCATTAAGGGAGATGGAGGCTGGTGAAAAAACTGAGAGCTGACCAGGTAGAGTTAGGCTGAGGGTCAGAAGGTGGTGGCTTCCTGGTTGCTCTGCTACCCCTGTGCTCCCAGCACATTCTTGAAACTCAGCATGTGCTGAATAAGACTGAGGGATGAACTTGGAGAATGGAGAGGTAAGGGAGAAAAATTGTGGGTGTCAGCACACACACACAGGCACTAAATAAGTTTTTAAAAGCTAAGATTTTTGCAAAAATGTACGAGCAATTCTATGCATGTATCAATTATCTTTTTTTTTAAATTTATTTTTGTCTGCGTCGGGTCTCCGTTGCTGCGTGCGGGCTTTCTCTAGTTGTGGCAAGCGGGGGCTACTCTTCGTTGCGCTGCTCGGGCTTCTCATTGCGGTGGCTTCTCTTGTTGAGGAGCACGGGCTCTAGGCACGTGGGCTCAGTAGTTGTGGCTCGTGGGGTCAAGAGCACAGGCTCAGTAGTTGTGGCGCACGGACTGAGTTGCTCCGTGGCATGTGGGATCTTCTCGGACCAGGGCTCAAACCTGTGTCCCCTGCATCGGCAGGTGGATTCTTAACCACTGCGCCACCAGGGAAGCCCCATCAATTATCTTTACTTTTAATAATTATGTAGTGTATTAATTGAAATTTCAGTATCAATATGCAGAGTTTGAGGTTCTCAGTAGAAAGGTTGCTGGAATAGATAAATTATGTTAATCACTGGCCTAGTGGTGTTGTCAGCCATTTTAAGGGGAAGTGGACCACTCGGTCCTTGGCTGTGGGAATCAGTTGTACTTTGTAGTGCAATATAAGATGAGACAGGGAGGCCTTCCACCCTCTAGCTCAGGAGTTAGCAAACTACTGCACATAGTCCAAATAATAGCCTGCCACATGTTTTTGTAAATAAAGTTTTATTGGAACACAGCCATGCCATTCATTTATATACTGTCTATGGCTGCTCTTATGCTACAACCGCAAAGTTGAGTAGTTTCGACAGAGAACATATAGCCCACAAAACCTCAAATATTTACTTTCTGATCTCTTACCAAAAAAGTTGGCTGCACCCTGCTCTAGTTTATATGCTATCCCTTGCCCTTCTGATCAGGAGGCCAGTTTTTTGTCTCTGTAGATTATGAAGTGCACACAGTGTACTTCTGTTAAGGAGTCTACATTTTATTTGTCTCCAGATAGAGCCAAAGCCCTTCCGAGTATACCCTGCAGGAAATGGCATTGACTGAAATTGAGTTCAGTGTTTCCCAAGGCAAGCATTTTCAGAACAGGGTTTTCTGGCATTTCTGGGACGAAAGCCACAATGAGTTGTTCAGCTGAAGAAAGGATTTGCTCTGCATTCTGTTCAGGTTTCAAAGCAAAATCTCAACTTTGCTCCTAGGAAAGATATTGCATTTGGTAGCTGTATTTTAAAAAGAAAAAGAAAAACCCAAAATGGCAAGGAATAAATAGACTTTCATAAGGCTGTGTAACTGCTGAGAAATCCTTTTTCCCTCCCTCCCATGTCTCCCATAAGTGCAACTATAACAGCTTAAAAAGATTTGCAGTGTTAGAGCCACAGTTCCCCCAGTTAACATCGTTAAGGGAAACAAAGTCCTGATGCGAAGCACATAGATAGGGATAAAATTTCTTGACAAGGGGACAAGTTTTTTCTTTTTCTGCATTCTCACATAAAACGTATAGTTGATATTTTCTGAAAATTATACTGATTGATAATCGTTGAGTAACTTTCTGATAGAAAAGAAAGTAAATGTGAATAACAAAGAATTTGATGAAATTGTTTATAAAGTAATCTGATAATATTTTTCTGTATTGTATTATTTCTCAAACTTTAAGGATGCAAGTTTCAAATTTCTTTTTGAAAATTTATTTTTAGCCTTTTTTAGAGGTGAGATCATGTTTCAATATGATGAAGAAAGCAATGTTACCCAGGTAGGTTTTAAAGATTTTTAAATTGCAATTTAAAAAGTGAATTTTCATGTATTTAAAGATTTAAGGTTCAAATTATTTCTGATATTTAGCATATTTACTTTTATCACCAAATTTATTTATTTATTTATTTTTTTGTCTTTTGTATTTGATATCTTTAATTTAGTATAATGCGTTTGAGATTACCCACATTATTGGATGTGTTAATACTTTGTTCCTTTTTATTGCTGAGTAGTATTCCATTGTGTGGATATACCACAATTTGTTTATCCATTTACCAGTTGATGGACATTTGGGTTACTTCCAGTTTGGGGCTATTATGAATAATGTTACTAAGAGCATTTTTGTATATGTCTTTGTGTGGGAAGGCATGTACATATACTTTGTGTATATGGAAATGCCGGGACATATTTTTTTTTTTTTTTCACACACACACACACTGTATTTTATTTTTACAAGAGATAAATAGACTGACACCAAGCATTGTACATGGATGACCACAACAGAAGCAACAATGATTGCAATTTTTCTTTCTCTTTAATTTTTGCGAATTTGATTACTGTGTGTCTTGGCGTGTTTCTTCTTGGGTTTACCCTGTATCAGACTCTCTGCACTTCCTGGACTTGGGTGGCTATTTCCTTTCCTATGTTAGGGAAGTTTTTGACTATAATCTCTTCAAATATTTTCTCGGGTCCTTTCTCTCTGTCTCTTCTCCTTCTGGGACCCCTGTAATGCAAATGTTGTTGCATTTAATGTTGTCTCAGAGGTCTCGTAGGCTGTCTTCATTTCTTTTCATTCTTATTTCTGTATTCTGTTCCGCAGCAGTGAATTCCACCATTCTGTCTTCCAGGTCACTTATCCGTTCTTCTGCCTCAGTTATTCTGCTATTGATTCCTTCTAGTGTATTTTTCATTTCAGTTATTGTATTGGTCATCTCTGTTTGTTTGTTCTTTAATTCTTCTAGGTCTTTGTTAAACATTTCTTGAATCTTCTCGATCTTTGCCTCCATTCTTTTTCCGAGGTCCTGGATCATCTTCACTATCATTATTCTGAATTCTTTTTCTGGAAGGTTGCCTATCTCCACTTCATTTAGTTGTTTTTCTGGGGTTTTTTCTTGTTCCTTCATCTGGTATATAGCCCTCTGCCTTTTCATCTTGTCTATCTTTCTGTAAATGTGGTTTTTGGTGCACAGGCTGCAGGATTGTAGTTTTTCTTGCTTCTGCTGTCTGCCCTCTGGTGGTTGAGGCTATCTAAGAGGCTTGATGGGAGTCTCTGGTGGTGGGTAGAGCTGACTGTTGCTGTGGCGGACAGAGCTCCGTAACACTTTAATCCACTTGACTGTTGATGGGTGGGGCTGGGTTCCCTCCCTGTTGGTTGTTTTGCCTGAGGCAACCCAACACTGGAGCCTACCTGGGCTCTTTGGTGGGGCTAATGGCAGACTCTGGGAGGGCTCACGCCAAGGAGCATTTCCCAGAACCTCCGCTGCCAGTGTCCTTGTCCCCACGGTGAAACAGAGCCACCCCCCACCTCTGCAGGAGACTCCCCAACACCAGCAGGTCTGGTTCAGTCTCCCCCGGGGTCACTGCTCCTTCCCCTTGGTCCTGATGCGCACACTACTTTGTGTGCGCCCTCCAAGAGTGGGGTCTCTGTTTCCCCCAGTCCTGTCGAAGTCCTGCAATCAATTCCCACTAGGCTTCAAAGTCTGATTCTCTAGGAATTCCTCCTCCCGTTGCCGGACCCCCAGGTTGGGAAGCCTGACGTGGGGCTCAGAACCTTCACTCCAGTGGGTGGACTTCTGTGGTATAAGTGTTCGCCAGTCTGTGAGTCACCCACCCAGCAGTTATGGGATTTGATTTTACTCTGATTGCGCCCCTCCTACCGTCTCACTGTGGCTTCTCCTCTGTCCTTGGACGTGGGGCATCCTCCTTGGTGAAGTGCAGTGTCTTCCTGTCGATGATTATCCAGCAGCCAGTTGTGATTCTGGTGCTCTCGCAAGAGGGAGTGAGAGCACGTCCTTCTACTCCACCATCTTGGTTATTCCCCTCGCCGGGACATCTTATCACCAAATTTAAATAAAGTACGTGTTGTTGAAACATTAGCTTTGTTGAGAGGGCTTGACTTCATGATAATCATGGTATTTTGTTAAAAATTATATTTTAGTTTTCACTAGGTTTGATGCTGAATAGAGTGTTTATGTGATACAGTTCTATTGCCAGTCAAAATTTAAAATTATCTTAGAAACTCCTAGCAATAAGAAATGTAATCTATTGAATCTAAAAATTGTCTTCTCAATCTGATCCTGTTCACCCCATGGGGGATTCAGACACAGTAGTATCAGCCTTCCCATAACCTAGATTGGTTCAGAAGATCCCAGCTAAATATAGTTTGTTAATTCAGTAAATATTTCCTGAGCACCTACTATGTGCCAGGCAATGAGCTAGGTGCTAGAAATGCAGTGATGGTTGCTACCAAGTGTCCCTTTTTACATTCACATAGAGAACTTTAATAGTGTTCTTTTGGGGGAACCCTTGGAACAACAAAAGATAGAAATTAGCACATCAGACTTGCTGATTCAGAATATTTTTTTTAAGGAAAACATAAAAACAAAAACTGACTCACCCAATATGTATTTGATCGTTTGCTAGACAATATTCCATGCAGTTACAAATCACAGTCTTTGGGGTGTAGTTCTTTGGGCACCCAACAAAACTGAAGAACAGCTTCTTGTTAGAAAGTGTTATAAAACAAAACAATATTTGTTGTATTCTTAATGATTTTGTGCTTCTAGCAGAATCAAGTTATGGCTAATGGCACCTCAACTGGAATCCTGTCTCTAAGGGAATTGAAGTGAGTAATCAATCTGCTGTTTGATTTAAAACTTAAGACATCAACTATGGAAAGATACTTGTTGTGCTATCTGTACTTTTGGAAACTGAGAATAGGAAAGAGACAGACCCCAGAGGTCATAAAGAATTGGTTCTTGAGATCTTTGCAAACTAACCATAGTCACCTGTCTTCAACTAATATCCCTGTGAGGCTGTTCTCTTTGATGCTATCGAATTATGTAAGAGTGTCACCAAACCAGATTCGTTTTGCCCAGTGCACAGCAAGCCAAAACACTGAGAAGCCAAGGTTTGCGGCAAAGAGAAGGGTTTACTCCCAAGGCAGCCACATGAGGAGAACAAGTCTCAGATCTGCCTCCCCAGAGACCAGGGACTTGGGGTATTTATGAGGTAAAGAATAAAGTGGCAGGGCAGTCTGAGGCTGGGGAGCGTGGGGAGCATGGGGAAAGGTGATTGGAAAAAGCTGGGTAATCTTTGTTCTGTGCAGGTGTTACTAAGCTACAGACCTCTGCATGTTCAAAAATGGAGGCGCCTAGCACCATCTGAGGATGGAGTTTTCAGCCCTCTGATGCCAAGGACATTGGACACTCGCGCATGCGCAGTTGGAGGGTCAGAGGTCCTATCTAGCCTTAACCAGTTCAGCTAGAACTAGACACAGCTGACTCCAAGTTCCTGGAAAACAACTTGGGAAAACATCTTACTGTTTAGGCTACATGCTGCTTGGAGGACATGCAGGTCTTAAAAGGACTTTGATTAGTGAAGGCAGGTTATAGGCGAAATGGATTTGACTAATAGTTACCCACGGTTTCAAGAGCTCCATTTGAAATGGTATTTGGGTTTTTATATGATTTGGTAGCCAGCCAGGTTGAAATAAGAGTTCAAGGTAGGACTCCATGTATATCATTTACTCATGCTTTCATGAGGCATCGGTCATTCAAAAGTCAGAGAGAGGTCTGTGTTAAGTAGACCTCAGTTTACAAGGGTAAGCACAGACAATAAGAAATGCATTACAAATAAATGCTCCTAGTTAGACAATAGGTCAAAATGTCGGCCAGCAGACAGTCTTACCTTGACTGTCACTGGAAGGGGAAACTTCATGTCTTCGCCCTCCTGCAGGGAAGCAGCTTCAGAGGTGAAATTCATCTACTCTCAACCTTGCTATTATCTTTCAAAAGAGATTTTTGTAAACTTTTGAACCAAATCCAGAAGCTCTGAGGAGTATCTGTGATGACACTGAAGAGAAAAACTTTTCCAAGGTTTCAATAAAAACAAAACACATGTGATAGGAAACGTTTTTAAACTCACAAATTCGTAAATAGAACACAACCTAGCATACTTGTAAGTAATTCATTTTAATTGCTAGACTTGAAATATAGATGAGTTCATTTAAAGCCAGCAAGTATTTGTTGAACACCTACTGTGTGCTAGGCCTTGGGGATACAAATGGGGATAAACCCAACTCTCTGAGATGGAAAACTGGGTCTAGAACAGTGGTTCTCAACCCTGACTGTATATTAAAATCACCTGGGGAGCCTTTAAAACGCCTGCTATCCAGGCACACTCCATAACAATTAAATCGGTATTTGGGGCCTGAGTTGCAGGCATTGGTATTTTTGAAAACTCCCTGGGTGGTTCCAGCACGAGGCCAATTTTGAGAAGCAGGAGTCTAGAGTCTGATAGGAAAGAAGCAGGAAGCAAACAAATGATAACAATACAGTATAATCCCTGCAATGAAGGTGACACGTACAGGCTACCAAAGGATGTTCTGAGTGTCTGAATATAGAGTAGGCAGAGTAGTTGGACATGACTGGAGTGGCCAGGGAAACCCCAGAAAGAAGGTGGTCTCTGAGCACAGTTATGCAGGAGCAGCTCCTGCCAGCTTGAAAAGCTAGCTGACTACTGTTGCCACGATGCTTCTCTTCTCTCCAGACCTTCCCTGGAGCCAAGAACTATTGCCCAGTCCTTAGAGCAGGATTTCTCAGCCTCAGCACTGTTGACATTTGGGGCCTGATCATTCTTTGTTATGTGGGGCTGTGCTGAGCATTGTAGGATGTGTAACAGATCCCTGGCCTCTACCCACTAGATGCAGGGAGCACCCTGCCCCCAATTGTGACAATCAAAATGTCTCCAGATATTGCCAGATGTCCCTTGGCGGGGGCAGAGTCACCCCAGTTGAGAATCGCTGCCTTAGCGTGAGTTCTTTAACTAGATTTCTTTCATCCTAAGTTCATGTGAAGCTCTGCCACATTGAAGAAATAAAACTGTTGTTGGAGTGGGATTGGAGGAGAGGAATGAGGGAAATTCCTAAAGAGGAGTTGTGAGGAGGGGAAGGCAGGGCTGGGGAGTGCTAGAGGGCAGGTGGAGTCAGTTGGAGAGAGAATGAGGAAGAAATCAGAGACAGAGGGCCCCCAGGGTGAGTGGCTGGCCCCTCTCAGAAATCTTGCCTCCGGCCAGCTCTTCCTCTGGCCCTTTGCCAGAAGCAGCTGCCTGGGGATTGCAGTAGCTTAATGAGATAAGATTGTTCAACCATAATTTATATCTTGCTGTTGGCTAGAACCGATACAGCTTCTGTCTGGTTAGTTTCCCTTGTCATATAAATAATTAACTTTTCCCACATAGGAATCTCTTGTTATACCCAGTATTTCTTCAAAGTGAACACTGCAAGCAATAAATACCATATGCTTAATTTAATTGCTAAAAATCTAACTTATTTTGAACTTAACATCACCAATGATCTCCTTCATATCAATTTCTCATTTTATTAACAGACGATCAGAACTCAACAAAACCCTGCAAACTTTAAGTGAGGTAATCATAGTACATCCTGTACTTGTTTATAATTATTGTTATTATTTGGGGGAGAGCATGGAGTTCTGTATTCCTGAGGAGATATGTATTCAAATTACCCCAAATCTGTCATGTATAAGAATGAATGGGCTAGTTCCATTACTCCAAAAATCAGGACTAGGCTCAATGGATGGACATTACAAGGGGGTAGATTTTCCTGTATGTAAAACCAAGTTTCTTAAAATCAGGGCTCCGGGAGAATGAGCTCCCTTATGTGGTAGAGAGTTTCCTGACACTAGAGGTATCCAAGTAGAGCCTGTATGGCCTGAATAGCTTTGATCATATGTCATTAATCTGGTAGGAATGTGAATTGGATGATTCCTAGGGGTTCTTGTGGTTTTAAGATTCTGTGATGCTGTGATTAGTCCTGGGTCATCTTGCCTGACATTTTCATCTGTCAAACTAACATGTATTTTTTTTCTTTTGTTTCAGACTTATTTTATAGTGTGTGCTACAGCAGAGGCCCAAAGGTCAGTCATTTTTAATACTTTTATATAAATAACCTTATTTCTCTACTCATGAGAAATAAAGTACAAGGAGTCTTAGGGTGCAAATTCAAAAGCATTCCTCTAAACTAAATACACATTAGTGACATTTTGGATATATAATTTTTTATTCTTCCAAACACATATCACTGTCACATCCATATTCTCATTTCTTTATGAAGCACAGAGGGGTGGGTGGTGTTGGGCCATTTGCCTCTGGTTCTATGAAGCTAAGGGTCATCAGTGCCCTTAGCCCCACAGGCCACCAATAGGACCAACAAATGGCTCCCAGTGGTCCAGTCAGGGTGAAGGCCACACAGAGAAGAAGGAACATACTATGGAGCTAGGAGAGAAAAGGAGAGAGGGGGAAGGAAAAGATAGGAAAGAAAGAGAAAAGAAGAAAATAAAAAGTGTGTGCAAGGGTCGGGACTTCCCTGGTGGCACAGTGGTTAAGGATCCACCTGCCAGTGCAGGGGACACGCGTTCGAGCCCTGGTCCGGGAAGATCCCACATGCCGCGGAGCAGCTAGGCCCGTGCGCCACAACTACTGAGCCTGCGCTCTAGAACCCGCGAGCCACAACTACTGAGCCTGCGCTCTAGAGCCTGTGAGCCACAACTACTGAGCCTGTGCTCTGGAGCCTATGAGCCACAACTACTGAAGCCCACACGCCTAGAGCCCATGCTCTGCAAAAAGAGAAGCCATCACAGTGAGAAGCCCACGCACTGCAACGAAGAGTAGCCCCCGTTCTCTGCAGCTAGAGAAAGCCCGCGCACAGCAACGAAGACCCAGCGCAGCCAAAAATAAATAAAGAAAAATTTATTTTTTTAAAAAAAGTGTGTGCAAGGATGAATCAGAGATTGCCTGACAGCTATTTGAGATTACACAGATTATCATTTGAAATTATGTCCATTGGCTGTCCTGGCTGCATAAGCCAATGGCTTTTAGGTCGATAATCTCACTACTCGAATCTTGAGCATTCTGTGAGAGTAAAAGTCCTAGAAAATAACAGTTTCTACTCATCAGACGGTTCATTGGTACAAATAAAGGCAAGTCTTCCATGAAATTGTAGATCGGATTCCTGTTCACTATACGTATTTAGTAATTTCACTTTTCATTAGTTGCAACATTAATATTTTGTTCACCTAAACCAAGACGAAAGTAAAAAAGAAACAGAATGTCAAATTCCTGGTTATCTGATGACCTGAATTGAACTGCCAGAAAGATTTTGGATTTAAGAGACCTTGCTATTCATCTAGGCTGGTATGTGAAAGGGCTCTCATGATGGAAACACAAATGCCTCCAGACACCAGGCGGTGCGGGTGGGTGGTAAGACTCTAGATGTCAGGATGCTTGTCTTTGCAACCAGGCCTCACCCCTGTATGTTCATGATGCGGGCAGGAAAAACGACTCAGCAGCTGTGTGTGGTCAGAGGGTCTCTGGTTTGCAGTCCCTGTGAATGTAAACCTCTATAAATTCTTCGTCCTAGAAAGTCTTTGGGGTAAAGTTCAGCCCATGATAGGTGGGTGTTTACAAGCTTATTGGGGTTACATTGCAAGTTAACAGTGTCAATGCCCCCTTTCCTCACTCTAAGCTTGAAAAAGCAATTACAAATATGTAGGTAGGTTTCCAGTTTAGTAACACTCTGGTTATATATATTTCTCTTTATAGCACATTAAATTGTACATTCACGATAAAACTGCATAAGACAATGAACATATGTGCTGTGATGGTTGCTTTGCAAACAGTAAAGATTCGACCGATGGGTAAGTTGTCTCTATCTTTATTGCTGTGTTCATTTTCACATGACTTTGATGTGTTCTTTTCAAAATTGAAAATACAATGAATAAATTTACATATGTTACAGCTTTCTGTTTTGACTCTTGTCCTTGGGCAGTTTTTTTTTTTTTTCCCTTGGGCAGTTTTTAAGGAGCTCTAAAAGGTGATTTTTCCTGCTTTCTCAGTAAAGTTTCAGTATGCTGTATTGGAAATCATGATAAAACAAACCCTACTGAGAGGGAGAATTCTATTTGGAGTGCTTGATCGATTGCTGCTGGGATATATTTACTCCTGAATTTCTCTTAGGAGTTGCTGAAGAGCGATTCATACTGTGTGCATATAACCCCAAATTATTCACTCAATAACTATTTTTGAGCACCTACTATTTACATATAATTGTCAATATAATGGAATCCAGTTTATTTTATCACCTGTTTTACGCTAATGCTCTTCAAAATCACATCAGTGTAAGAACTGTAATACTTGACAGAGCTGAGCTTCTACCTTGCCTTATTCTTGACCATGCATTTTCTTCTTTCTTTTCTTTTTGTTTCCTGCAGAACAGTGCTGCTATTCTGTCAGGATCCCCTGCCCTTCCTCCCCGGAAGAGTTAGAAAAACTGCAGTGGTATGTAGCAAATCTGGTGACCCTTTTCCTAATAATAATAATACTTAATCGCCATGCTGGCTAAGGAACTTGAAATTTTGACGGTGAAGAAGGGCTTTCAATTTTAGGGAAAAAGCACAGTTTTCTTTTGTATGAAGTTTCTTACTTTAAACCAATGGTTTGCAATCTTGGTTGCACGTTAGAATCACCTGGGTAGCATTGACAATATTCTGACTTCCCACAGCCTCACCAACTGAATGTGTCCTCATATTGAAAAATTTTTCCAGTGTGGTAGATGAGGAATGGTGTCTTAGTGTTATTTGTACTTCTCTTATTAAAACTGTTTGAAAATTTTTTTTTCATATATGTGGGGCCATTTTTTGTATTCTTTTTGTGAATTGTGTGTTCATATCTTTTTCCCACTAGATATTTAATCAGTTTTTAAGAGTAATTTATATATTTCTATATTGTGGAAATTAGCCCTTTGTCTGTGGTATATGTTGCAAATATTTTCTCTCCAATTTGTCAGTTATCTTTTGACTTTATGATGTTTTTGTCATGCAAATTAAAAAATTTTTTATGGAGTTAAATTTACCAATCTTTTATTTTATTGCTTGTGGATTTGGAGGCATTATTAGAAAGCCTTTCCCTACGTCTGGCTATAGAGGAATTTACCCTTGTGTTTTTATAGTACTTGTATGGTTTCTTTTCTTTTTTTATTTTACATTAGATCCACTTGGAATTTATTCTTATGTAGTGGGAGGTATGGGTCTAATTTAATCTTTTTCCAAATGCCTATCTAGTGGTCCCAGCACCATTTATTAAAAAGTCCACCTTTTCCTCAGTCATCTGAGATGCCACCTTTGTCATATGCTAAATTTTGGTAACTATTTGGGTTAAACTCCAAATGTTAGATATTTACATTGGGGGAACCAGGTGAAGCTGGTTCATGGACCCCACTTTGAGTAGTGGGGGTCTAGACTGTAGAACAGTGGTTCTCAACCCTGGCTGTATGTTGGAATCATCTGGGGAGTTTTAAAAACACCAATGCTGGGAATTCCCTGGTGGTCCAGTGGTTAGGACTTGGCACTTTCATTGCTGGGGCCTGGGTTCAATCCCTGGTCAGGAAACTAAGATCCCACAAGCTGTGTGGCACAGCATATACATACATGCATACATACATACATGCATGCATACATACATGCGCTGATGCCTGCCTCCCACCTGCAGAGCTAGGGATGTCATTGGTCTGGGGTGCAGCCTAGGTTTCTGGATTTTTTAAAAATTAGGCTAGAATTAGATGATGGCCCAGTGTCTTTCCAATGCATTGGTTCTTAAGATTGGCTGTACATTAGAAACACATGGGGCTCTTTTAAAACTGATGTGTCAAGATGGCCTTCTGGGGTGCTGGAAATACTCTATATTTTGATCTGGGTGGTGATGATAGAGGTGTATACATATTATAATTACAACTTTTATAATTCTTCAAGCTCTAAATGTAAGATTAGTACAGTTTACTGTATTAGGCTATACCTCAGCAAAGAAACACATTAAAATGAATATGGACGCCTGCACCCACCCCCGAGATTCTCGTTCATTTGGTTTGGGTCGGGAGCTCCGGCACTGGTGCTGAAGTGCTCCAAGGTTTCTAATGTATAGGTGGCGTTGCCCGCCACTGCTCTGCTGCTCACCACGTACCTCACCCGGTGGGTTAACGGCTCTGATTAGCACAAGTGATGAGAGCAATACAGGGCAACTTCTTCATGGTTGAGCACAGCGAATGGGAGCCCCATGCTAAGGGGTCCGGCTGCTGCAGCCCCCAGATAATATGGAGGAAATTTAATTTACACTTCTTAAAGCACCTTTGCCACAGCTTGGCCAGATGGGTTGCCGCATTATACAATTTAGGGAATGCAGGCTCAGAGAAGTTGGGTGGATTCCCCAGAGGAGTAGTGAGAGCTGGAGCCCCAGCCAAGGCTTCGCGACTCATCATCTTTCTGTCTGGCACCCCTTTGTCCATACTGCTTCCCGAACATCAGGCCGTGGGGAGAGGCTTCCAGCTGGGTGCCTGGCCCAGACTGGGTTGAGCCAGCATTTCTTTTTATGGGTATGACTTTCCTTAGGTCTCTCAACCTGATATTCCTCCCTCCTCTAACCCAAGAGGAGCTCCAAGAATACATTCTCACTGGTGTTCTAAGTCACCATCTAAAACTGGATCTATCAGAGTCTTCCCTGGGTGATAATTTGTTGCCTTTTCCCCTGAAGACTGGTGGATTTTGTGCCAGATGGTAGATGAGTTCTTCTCAGTCTTCCATGTCATGAAAATACATGGGCCTGGGAACCTCACCCCCACCCCAGGACCAACTGAATCAGATACTTAGGAGAAGGCCACAGAAATCTGTTTTTTAAAAAGTCCTCTACGTAATTCTCAGGCACAGCCAAGGTTGAGAACCACTGGGCTACAGTAACATTGAGGGTGTAGCTGATGTACAAGCTGGGGACCACCCCTTTGGCCCCAGCTTGATCCATTTTTTCATTCAGCAAACATTTCTTGTTCACATACTATGTGCTGGTTAGGACCATGGCAGGCTATAGCAGTATAAAATTGATTCAGACAGATTCCTATGCTCATCAGTTTCACAAAAATTTATGTATTGTTAACTCCAATTCAAGATTTTCTTGAAACAAAATTCAATAAGTTGAAGAAAAAAAAATGGCAGTGTGATTTACCTTTCCTAGCCAGTATCACCAGTGCATGTGAACAACCTAAATTTGAAGTTTCTTGGAAAGGAAAAGCTTATTTGTGACCCACCAAGACCAGTACAAGAATTTGCTGGAATTAAAAATTCCATTCTACAAATTAATAATAGTGATTTCTACATATTTTTTTCTTCTATCAATCAATATGTAGAAGACTGTAATTGACAGAATTATGTACTTTGGTTGCAAAAACTGTAAGAAAAATTTGAAGAACATTTTGTTGTTACTGGTAAATTTAGAACTGCTTTTCAGTTTACGCCATACCACTTTGAAGCCATTGTTAATACTGAGTTGACACAAGAGTTAGTGAATCTATTATGGACAGACATAGTTTTGAAATGGGTATGCTTTAGCTTCTAAGTCAAATCAGTTGTTCCAAAAATTGAGCCAGTTTTGTCAGTGTGGATTTGAATAGTAAAGGATAATGGTATTTTGGCATTTGATTCAGTTTTTAGAAAAATTTTAAGTATGTTGGGAACAGTTTGGGCATGTGATTCCATTTTTTTTGAGAGTAAATTTTGTAAAATCAAAAAAACACCAAAAAAGACAGATTCCTAGTATATGGAAACTACCAGTTGGGTCGCAGGGCATTTAATAGCTCCTCTCCCCAAGAAGCACCTGGAAATGTTACAAGATCTCCTCAACTGACTGATAGAGTCAGGGAGCAGCAGTGAACAAGTGAAGCAGAACTGGGAATTCATGAAAGAGCATCCCTCCTGGCTAATTCCCCTCCCAGGGAGAAGGTGGTGGCAGTGGGCAGGGGCAGGAGGCCAGTAGCAGGTACACAGAGCATGTGCAGTGGCAGGTCCCTGGTGGAGCCATGTCACCGTGGTGGTGTCAGATGGTTGCCAGAAGAAGAGATTAGCCTCTGGAGCTCATTCGTGTCTCACGTGCATCTCTCTGATTCTTTCCTTTAGTGACCTGCAGGATCCCGTTGTGTGTCTTGCTGGTCATCCACGTGGTCCACCATTTTCTTCTTCCAGCAATTCCATCCCAGTTGCTCCTCAGGCCACCATTGTGTCCCAGACCTCCAGTGCCTTCTCTTTTGCTGAGCCTCTAGCTCATCCACCTGTAATCCAGAGCCCTCACTCTCCAACAGGGGTGATTCCCCTTCCTTCTCCCCAGCCTTCAGCTCCCATAGCTTCCAGCCCTGCCACTGATATGCTCCCCGAGTCTGGAACTATCTCTTCCCCTGTGCCTCCAACTGATCTTTCCCACACCCTGCCACCTGTGAAATCCTTACCTCCCTCTCCCACCACGTCTGCCCCCGTGAATGTCAACACGACCAGCACACCTCCTGACAAGACAGGTAAATATGAGGAGCAGCGCTGCTCCCACGTTTGTTGTAATTCTGGTCACGTGAACCCAGCAGCCAGCCTGCCAAATCAAAGTACCTGTAATGAAACCACGTTAAGCCTTTGCTTTTATGATGTCTACTTGATTTTGAGAGCTTTCCTTTGGGCATTCTTAGAACATAGATATGGCTGAGTTTGATTGTTTGGCCAAGAGAAATAGCTCTGAGGCAAACAGATCTCATTTTATCAAGATGAGTTATTTTATAGGTTTCTTTCTCCTACAAAAGGTTGTTGGGTCACTGTTTTCAACGTTCTGAAGAGAAAGATTTTGAACTATTAAACACACTAACTCCATTTAGACAGAAGACAAAAGAAAACATTGATGTTCCTGAAAACCAGTCAGTCACAGAATGCCAGAGCTGGGACTGAGCCAAAGTAGCCGTGAGGAGGAGAAGAGAATTCAGAAGACCTAGGGGTGGGTCTGCCCAGGCCCTCACAGGCGGTGGGATCCAGAATAAGCCATTTAGCTCCTCCTAACTTAGCCTGCTCTACCTCAAGATGGAAATAGTCTCACTAACCTCATAGGTTTGGAACCATGGCAGACATGAGAATGCCTTGGAAACTGCACGGGGCTCCCCGGACACAAAGTAGGCTTAGGGGTAAAAAGATAAAGGGAAGAGGGAAAGAAGCAGAGAGAATTCTGGATGCTCTCTGGAGTTTCAAGCCAGTGAGTAAGAAGCAGGCCTTCCTCTAGAATTTGGAGGGTGGGAGGCAAAGCCAACTTCTTGGCAACATGAGGTCGGAGCTTGAGTTGTGGTTCTGCCTCCTCTGCCCCGGGCAAGCATCCCCAGGAGATTTGGAGCCAAATGACTGGAGATGTTTTTGAATTCCACAAGAGAGGAATGATGAAATATGATATGCCACCTCAACAAAATGTGTATTACGCAGCTGTACACAAGAACAGCTAGACAGAAACTTGGGGCATTTTTCAAGTCTTGAGTGAAGTGAAAATAATGTGACAGTAAATAGTTTGCACACCATGTTTGTAATAGTAAGTTATAACAGGTGGATAAAGATTAGAAGGGAATATGCCAAATAAGAAATAGGATGTTAGGTGGTGAAATTAAGAGACTTCTTTGTTAGAAGACATACAGGTGGCCAATAGGCACATGAAAAGATGCTCATCATCGCTAATTATTAGGGAAATGCAAATCAAAACTGTAGTGAGGTACCACCTCACACCGGTCAGAATGGCCATCATTAAAAAGTCTACGAATAATAAATGCTGGGGAGGGTGTAGAGAAAAGGGAACCCTCCTACACTCTTGGTGGGGATGTAATTGGTGCAGCCACTATGGAGAACAGTATGGAGGTTCCTCAAAAAACTGAAAATAGAGTTGCCATATGATCCAGCAATCCCACTCCTGGGCATATACAAAGACAAAACTAAAATTTGAAAAGATACATGCACCCCCTGTGTTCATAGCACTATTTACAATAGCCGAGACATGTTAACAACCTAAATGTCCATCGACAGATGAATGGATAAAGAAGATATGTTTTATATATATATGTGTTTTATACATATACATACAATGGAATATTACTCAGCTATTAAAAAGAATGAAATAGGACTTCCCTGGTGGCGCAGTGGTTAAGAATCCTCCTGCCAATGCAGGGGACACAGGTTCGATCCCTGGACTGGGAAGATCCCACATGCTGCCGAGCAACTAAGCCCGTGCACAACTACTGAGCCTGTGCTCTAGAGCCCGTGAGCCACAACTACTGAGTCCGTGTGCCACAACTACTGAACCCCACGTGCCCTAGAGCCCACACGCTGCAACTACTGAAACCCACGCACTCTAGGGCCCGTGTGCCACAACTACTGAGCCCGCAGACTGCAACTAGAGAAAGCCCGCGCACAGCAACAAAGACCCAACACAGCCAAAAAATAAATAAAAATTAAAAAAAAAAAAAAGAATGAAGTAATGCCATTTGCAGCGACATGGATGGACCTAGAGATTATCATACTAAGCGAAGTAAGTCAGAAAGAGAAGGACAAATGCCATATGATATCATTTATATGTGGAGTCTAAAATGACACAAATGAACTTATCTACGAAACAGAAACAGACACACAAGACGTAGAGAACAGACTTGTGGTTGCCAAGGGGGAGAGGGGTAGGGGAGGGAAGGATTGGGAGTTTGGGATTAGCAGATGCAAACTAGTATATATAGAATGGATAAACAACGTCGTACTGTATATAGTACAGGGAACTATATTCAATATCCTGTGATAAACCATAATGGAAAAGAATATGAAAAAGAATATATATATGTATAAGTGAGTCACTTTACTGTACAGCAGAAATTAACACAACATTGTAAATCAACTATACTTCAATAAAATTAAAAGAGAGACTTCTTTGTTGTTAGACAGGTTTATATCATTGTATCCCAATTAAAAACACTACTAAAAATCAGGCTTACAGCTGGTAGTCCAGCTGTTAATTTCATAATATTCTCCTTTCCACCAAAAGAGCTTTTAGTTACCCACATAAAGTTCTGTATTCATGCTATAAATTAAATACATGTATATTTATGCTTATACAAATATACACTAAATACACTAATGTGCTTTTACATTTTTTTTTAGTTAGGTTTCTTGAAGTATAATTTACCTACAATAAAATTCATCCAGTTCTATAGATGAATGAAATTTTTATAGTTCTACGAGGTTGGATAAATGCCCACAGTCATGTAACCACCATCATGATATATAACATTTCCACTATCCCCAAAGTTCCCTCGTGTCCCTTTGTAGTCAACTCCTACCCACTACCCCAAGCCTCTGGGTACCACTGATCTGTTTTGTTTCCCTATGCTTTCAGTTTTTCTGGAATGTCATATGAAGAGAATCATACAGTATGTAGCCTTTTGAGTCTGGCTTCTTTCATGTAACATAATACATTGGACTATTGGAGACCTGTCCATGTTGTTGCATTTATCAGCAGTTCATTCATTTTTATTACTGAATAATAGTCCACTGTATGGATGGACCACAGTTTGTTTCCTCATTCTCCAGTTGATGGACATTTGGGTTGTTTCTAGTTTGGGACTATTATGAAAGAGGCTACTATCAACATTTATGAACATGTCTTCTTAAGACAGGTTTTCATCTCCTTGGGGCAAATACCTAGGAGTGGGTTTGCTAGGTCACAGAGTCTGTGTGTGTTTCTTTATTAGTGATTTTTCCATTATGTGTTCATAAAGTAATTTGGCTCTCTGTTATAGAAATTGTTCACACCAGCAGCGTCAGTGTTTCTGAGCTTGAGAACCAAGTGTCCCGGATGGAGAAGCTTCTTTCCTTAGGCAGCTTGGAGCCTAACCTCGCAGGACAAATGATAAACCAAGTCAGCAAACTCCTTCATTCCCCGCCCACCTTGCTGGCCCCTTTGGCCCAAAGGTATGACTTAGCAAACTGATGTGGTCATGAGAGGGGACCCTCTAATGATAATGATGCTTCTATATGATTAATTAAAGCCAAGTATTTTTCTCCCACGTACGAGGTTCATGATGACTTGTTAAGTTTCTACTCTATATTCTGCTTAGACTGGGGAAAACAAAGTGGGAGTGCTGAATTTGAACGGCTACTTCTCTTTACAGATTGCTAAAAGTAGTGGATGACATTGGCTTACAGCTGAATTTTTCAACCAAGACCATAAGTCTGACCTCCCCTTCTTTGGCTCTGGCTGTGATCAGAGTGAATGCCAGTAATTTTGACACAACTACTTTTGCTGCCCAAGACCCTGCAAATCTTCAGGTACATCCTAATTTATTGTGGAAAAGACCTTTTTTTGTATTTGATTATAGTCCTTGTGTACTTCATGATTGAGGCAATTACTGCTATACTCAGGGGTGATATTCAAAATATTTAACAGCTAGAACAATGGAGCGCCACAGAATCAAAAAAAAGGACATTGGTCTTGGCTGGAGCAGGATCTCAGAGGTCCTCGTTGCGCCCAGTGTTAACCCTTTAGCAGCTGGCTTGTGGAAGTTTGGGGGGGCAGTCAAGTCGGGGAGGTGTCCAGCGGGTTCTAGGCAGTTGGGAGAGAGCAGGGACACCGGCTACATTGCTTTTTCTTTTTTTTTCCTTTTAACATCTTTATTGGAGTATAATTGCTTTACAGTGGTGTGTTAGTTTCTGCTGTATAACAAAGTGAATCAGCTGTACATATACATATATCCCCATATGCCCTCCCTCTTGCGTCTCCCTCCCACCCTCCCTATCCCACCCCTCTAGGTGGTCACAAAGCACCGAACTGATCTCCCTGTGGTATGCGGCTGCTTCCCACTAGCTATCTATTTTACATTTGGTACCAGCTACTTTTCAACCCATTTCAGTATTTTTTTTAATATATAAATTTATTTATTTATTTTTGGCTGCATTGGGTCTTCGTTGCTGCGCGCGGGCTTTCTCTAGTTGCGGCAAGCAGGGGCTACTCTTCGTTGCGGTGCGCGGGCTTCTCATTGCGGTGGCTTCTCTTGTTGCGGAGCACAGGCTCTAGGTGCACGGGCTTCAGTAGTTGTGGCACGTGGGCTCAGTAGTTGTGGCTTGCAGGCTCTAGAGCGCAGGCTCAGTAGTTGTGGCGCATGGGCTTAGTTGCTCTGTCACATGTGGAATCTTCCCGAACCAGGGCTCGAACCCATGTCCCCTGCATTGGCAGGCAGATTCTTAACCATTGCACCACCAGGGAAGTCCCCATTTCAATATTTTAACAAGTGTTACGACTACACTGGTGTGAATAGTGGTGCAGTATATCAATCCTGCTTCTAGTGTTTTCTATTAGAGGGATTGGGGGCTGGAAACATGCAAGTAAAACCAAGTCTTGCCTTTAAACTTAATTTGTATAGTCTTCCCCTTACAAGTTTAGTGCATGTGGTTCTATGATGACTTTGCCCTAACAGGTCACCAAGTTGGTGTGTCTGCTGCTGTGGTCTCCCTGGGCTCTGCAGTTATCCTGAACTTTCTCCCTTCCCACCCCAGCTTTATTGAGGTATAATTGACATATAGTATCCTGCACTTTCTGACTGTTTCTGTATATCCTTTATCCTTAAAATGTTTCCTTTCCTGCTCCGAGGCCTCATCTCCCTATTACACATCCTCTAATTTCATAGCAATCAGAGAAACAAGAAGAACCAATTGTACATAGAGACACCACAAATAAATGCCCTTACAGGATCCTCCGTCTTAATTAGGTGTTGTGTTTTCCATCTCTTCATTATACTAGCCCCAGACATCCTTATGATCTTTTACTTGATTTTCAGGTTTCTCTGGAAACTCAGGCTCCTGAGAATAGTATTGGTGTTATTACTGTGCCTTCATCGCTGATGAGTAATTTACCAGCTAATGATGTGGAGCTGGCTTCCAGGGTGCAGTTCAACTTTTTTGAAACACCTGCCCTGTTTCAGGTAAAGTTGCCTCTAATTGCTTTTGGTTTAGGTTTTGGGGGAGACTGGGGGAGTTTTATTTCTTTTAATCCTCACATATTCTTAAGCCTGGTATAAGTCAAACGAATTGCTGAAAAGCTGTAGTTTATGTTTAAACAGGACCTAATGATGCTGCTGAGGATAAATAACAATAACTGACACTCACATAGCATTTATCAACTGCCGCGCAGTATCATAAGCACTTAGAAATGTTAACTCTAATCCTCTCAACAACATCATGAGGGAGGAACTATTGAACTATTATCCCAGTTTTACAGATGAGGCTATGGAGGCACAGAGAGGTTAAGTAGCTTGCTCAGGAACACACAGCTTAAATGGCTTAATGTTATGTTCCCTTTAAGATTCACGAGGGTCTCATTGTGTCAATCTGTGAAACTTAACTCAGCATTTAGAGCATTGTATAGTGGAATAAGCTCTGCTTCTCATTATGGTCCTTGGGAAAGTCACTTTACTCCCTGCCCCTGAATTCCTGACCTAGGTAGTAAAATAAACAATGTGGACTAAATAGTCCTTAGGGTCCCTTCTAGCTCTAAAATTCTCTGATAACATTTCATTTTCCCTTGCCATCTTGTTGATTCTTTGGTGTGCTAGGACCCTGCCTTGGAGAACCTCTCTCTGATCAGCTATGTCATTTCCTCGAGCGTGGCGAACCTGACAGTCAAGAATTTGACAAGAAACGTGACGGTTACATTAAAGCACATCCACCGGAGCCAGGTGGGAGGGGCCTGTCTGGTCTGTTCATTGACCAGAACACCTCATGCAAACTATGCCTGTAAGACTTTGCCTGAAAAAAGTAGATTCAGCAGAACCTTAGACCCAGTTAGGGCAGTGTGTAAGACTAGAATCACATAGTCACTCCACTGGGTTTTAGCATGCCTAATAACTGCCCTCCTAATTTCCAAGAAGGAGCAGTGTAAAAAGCAAGCTCTTATTGCCAGTTTTCAGTGCTTTATATCTGCGGCTACAGGTCTGATTCTCACCTCCAAAGAGAAAGCATCTTAGTTCAGTTCACATTGAGCATCATCTATGACCTCGCTGTTCAAAGTGTGGTTTGCAGACCTGCAGCATCAGCATCACCTGGGAACTTGCTAGAAATGCAGACTCTCAGGCCCCACGCCAGACCCACTGAATCAGAATGTGCCTTTTAGCAAGGCCTCAAGGTGATTCCTATGCACGATTGCTGAGTTTAAGTGCTGACCTATATGAGACTCACTTGCTTCTAGAGACCAGTGTAAAATAAGAACTCTCCTAAAATCGGGAATGAGATTCTGAAATTTTAAAATATCGTTTTTTTTCTAATCGCTTTCCAGTTTTTTCAGTTCTGTAAATTAATTATTTGTAGTTTATCTTTCTGTTACAGGATGACTTAACAGTGAGATGTGTATTTTGGGACTTGGGCAGAAACGGTAGGTTCCAGACATAACTTTTTCAAAGTCTTGAGTGGGAGGGGGAGGGGGAGCAATGAGGGAGGAGCAGTGATTGGTGCATTGGCTTTGCTGATGGGGCAGACACTCTTTCCAATGCCAACAGGTGGCAGAGGAGGCTGGTCATCTGATGGCTGCTCTGTCAAAGACAGGAGGCTAAATGAAACCACCTGTACCTGCAGCCACCTTACAAGCTTCGGCGTCCTACTGGTAATATCCCCACTCTGCCTGGCCTTAGATTTGGGTCTGAGGGTTAGCTGGCATCATACCATGATGTCTAATCTGATGGATAACTTTGATAGATCAGCAGATTTCATGATATTGTGGCAAAGTTATAGACCAATGAAATGACTCTTCTAATAAGCAAATGTACTTGAAGGAAAATACTTGAACATAGAAATATTTTTTCGCATTCTATTTTTACATTTGAGTTTTTCTTTTTAAGATAGCTATAAGAGGACTAGGGAATTCAGATTAAAATGGGTAATAAAAATAGTTTGTAATGTACTTTAAAATTTTATAAAACATATGACATAAATTATTTTATTTAATCTTCACAAAAATCCAGCAAGATAGGTAGAATAGGGAGTTGTTATTTCCATTTTAATGAAGTCAGAATTAAGACTCACTTGTTAGGTAATTGTCCACAGTCACAGAACTAAGAAATATAAGAGCCAGAAGCCAAATTCAAGTCTTTTGGCTTCTAGCCTGGTGCTTTTCCAGTGCACCATAATGCAGTGATCAAGTACATGGGCTTTGGAGTCAGCCAGACCTGAATTTGGATCCTGGCTCCTCTACTTTGTAGCTCTGTGACCCTGGGCAAATTACTTAACCTCTCTGGGCCTCAGTTTTATTATCTTTACATGATGATAATAATTGCGCCTATCTTGTAGGTTTGTTGAACGAACTATGGACGGGTACCTGAATACCCAATAAACGTAAATTATGACTCTGTTATTTATTTTAAAATATTTGGTCTTGAAAGCAATATTTTATTTTCCAGGACTTGTCTCGAACATCCTTGCCACCGGCTCAGATAATGGCCCTGACATTTATCACCTATATTGGTTGTGGGCTTTCATCAATTTTTTTGTCAGTTACTCTTGTAACCTACATAGCCTTTGAGTGAGTATCCACAACTGGAAACTTGGATTATATGACATAGCACCTCAATTGCCAAAGTGTATTAATTAAGCATGCTCCTTGGCCTAGCTTATCCTGTCCACCCATCTAGTGGGGCCACCTATATGTAAAACTTCATGGGACTTTTTGGTTTATACACTTCCTTCCACTAGTTTCTGCACTCACTGAAGGCAGGGGTTGTGTCTTAATCATCCTTGTACCCTAAAATGATGCCTGGTACCTAGCTGACATTAAGTGAGAAATGAAAGATGGATGCAGACCCCGAAACCCAAGAGCTTACAATGTGAAATAGACCATAGCTCCATGTACAGCACAAGAACTGTGTTTAATATGTTAAGTTTCTAAATAATACTGAGGAAACACAAAAGATTAAATGCATTAACGGGTGTGGGGATGAAGAAGAATAAAGGGTATCAAGTGTCACTGAAAAATACAGATACTCAATGAGTGTGGCTTTGTAGGTCAAAGCAAGAATGACATTCCAAATGACAGCATCTCCTTGGCTTATCAGAAGGGTCCCTTCGGTCACTTCTGGGGGGGATTCCAATAAATTTTGTCGGAAAAGAAATATAGGCACTTTTATTGCATTAACTAAATGAAATAATATGTAAGTTCTGGGATTTAGATTTTGGACACTGATCAGGAAATGCACAAATTTACTTTTAGTGCCAAACTTAGGGCCCAGCTGTGACTACAGATCTTCTAGTGGACCTTTGGAAATATGATTAATGAGACTAAATTACTATAAGGCCAACCATTACTCAGAATGATCTCACCAGATGTAATTTCACACACATAAACATGTACATGTCATCAGTTAGCTGTATTTTCCTATGGCTGTTTCATTTAGCTATAGTTTGAACTCTTCTTTCCATGATCTCATTTTAACTACTAACATAAGATAACAGGATAATCTGGCTTTTTGAAGATCTGAATAGAGGAGCCTATTGTGTGAGAAGCAGCACAATGCTTCTAGAAGTAGTTTGGGAGAAATGGAGGTGGGTGCTCAGAAGATTCCACTACAAACTATTTGAAAGGATGGGTCAATAGTCGGCATGTATTAAAAGGTTCCACAGAAATATAAACATGAATTTTCCATATGGTTATCACAGATGATTCGGTTTCGATTTTTCCTTTGTTGTTATCGTTGGCTTTAATGCCTCCCCCCCACACACACACATACACACCCACGCTCAAAGAGAGGAAATTTATACATATAGACATTTACCAAAAAATAAAAATAAATTGCTTAGAACACAGATATGTTCACATAAACGTTGGCAGATTGTGATGCTAATTCTTGTTTTGTGCTTTCCTTTTAGAAAGATCCGGAGGGATTACCCTTCCAAAATCCTCATCCAGCTGTGTGCGGCTCTGCTCCTGCTGAACCTGGTGTTTCTCTTGGACTCGTGGATAGCTTTGTACGACATAAGAGGCCTCTGCATTTCAGTGGCTATATTTCTGCATTATTTTCTCTTGGTCTCATTCACTTGGATGGGCCTGGAAGCGTTCCATATGTACCTGGCCCTTGTCAAAGTGTTTAATACTTACATCCGCAAATACATCCTTAAATTCTGCATTGTTGGTTGGGGTATGTATAATTTTTGCTCACACAGTGCCTGGGTTATCTCTGCTTTTTCTCCAGTGTTTTGATTTTTAATCAGAGACATTGATGAAGCAGGTCATACTTGGCAGGTTTCTAAAACAGCTTTATCCTCCTTTTCATGGTTCACTGCCCAGAGAGCAACCTCGTCAAGTCTCTTTCTAGAACACCTGTATATTTACCCTGGATTGGTTATGACCACAATACTCTGAGGTTAGGGCTATGAATCCTCTTTATCTCCAGTAACTAGAACTGGGGCTGGCACATAGAAGGTGCTCAATCAATTGAAAATATTAGCTTGGTGATAATGAGGCCAGACTGTCAGTCCCCAAGCTCCCAGCCAGCCTCACTCTGCTCTGTACCTCCCAGATTCACACATGTGTGCGGCAGTGTGCTCAGCAGGGCAGAGCAAGAGAACGTACGGATAAAACCTAGTGTAACTTCATCACCACACCGGCCCGGTATTTCAGATCATGCCACCTGTCAGTGGTGGATCACAAAGTCTTAGACACCCCCGAGATGTTGAAGGTTTCTTCATTCAACTCCCCACCAAATGTAGGCGCCTCCTGGACTTGACTTACCCTTGACTAAAGATAATTTAACCTCTGCTTGAATTTTTCTATTGTTGGGGAGCTCATTACCTTTATTAAAAAACAAAATTCAACTGAGTACATTTGAAAGATCTTACTGGCTTTATTCGCAATTCATGAATCAGGCAGCATCCCATCTAGCAGATAGAAAGGAGCTCTGAGGAGCTGTACTCAGTGAAAGACTTTTTATAGGCAGAAGGGAGTGGGAACAAGGAAGCCATTCTGCGCAATAAAGCGGGTTGGTTATTGCAAGGTTACTTTCCTTCAGGGGTGGCAGGGGTCTATCAGGCCGGTTACCTACCTAGTGCTGATAAGGTGATTTCGGATTGACTGGTTTAAGATTCCATTTCTGGGAGAGCCGAAGACTTAACTTTGTAATGGAGTTAAGTCTCAGTTTGGTGACCTGTGGCTAGCATAAGCGAATCCGTTTTGGGCCTGTTGTCTTCTTTTTAATACCTTACAAGGCAGCCAATGACCATCTTCTAAAGCTCTGCAGGTCTGTTTTTCCATTAAGTTCACTTGGCTCTCTGGTGGCACTCACCCAGCGGTCTTGGTTTTGCTCTCTCAGGAAAAAAAAAATAAGCTGACACCTCTTCTGCCAAAGAGTCCTTTAGATAATCTACATGGAATATATATGTATAATGCTCTATTTCTCAATGTATTTTCACACAAGTAACCCCATAGGAGACAAGTCAGTGAAGTTAGCAAGGCAGTTATTGCTAATACCACGTGAAGAACCTGGCTCAAAGTGATGATGTGATTTACCCTAACTTCCACAGCTCGAGAACAGCCGAGGCTGGCTTTCTAATTTCTTATGCATATCCCTTCCACTGTATTATAGCCGCCATCCCTCCCAGGCTCCCTCTTCTTCTTCAGGCTAAATATTCCTTCAAGGACTTCCCTGGCGGTCCAGTGGCTAAGACTTCGCCTTCCAATGCAGGGGGTGCAGGTTCAATCCCTGGTTGGGGAGCTAAGATCCCACATGCCTCGGGCCAAAAAAACCCAAAAAACAAAAAACAGAAGTGATATTGTGACAAATTCAATAAAGACTTTAAAAATGGTCCACATCAAAACATATTTAAAAATATATGTAAATATTCCTTCAGATATTCCCTATGCAATAGGATTGCAGACCCTTTACCTCCCTTGTCATCCTGCTTGTTATTATATCTTTGTGAAGAGTAATAGAACAACACCTTTCTAGAAAGTCACTTATTCCCAGAAAAAGAAGTCACTGCCTCTGATCTTGGGCACGGATTCCGTCTTCTTTGTACAATCCTGAACGGTCAGATTCCCTTGTCAAGGAAAAGCTCCACACCCCCAGTATTTTATTTTTAGGAAGGTGTCTCACTTAGGAAGTCACCATATGTCAGTGTCTCCGTAAGGTACAAATACAAAAGAATTAAATGAAATATTATGTTAGATGGTACCAGGTAGCTCAACCTGGCTGTGAGAAGGAATTGTTTTTCATCTACCAGAGCCTTGAGATCGTATGCCAGGCTGGTCTGTGTGCACAGAGTGTGAAGTGTCAGCGTGGGGTGGGGAGTGATGGGGTAGAGGGGTGAGACGGACTCCTTCCCAGCCCACGGTCACTTTAAGCGGGGAGGAGCCTTTTCATTATGCTTCCTCTTAGCCCAAGTGCCCTGGGAGAGCCAGTGAGAGAGCCGGTGTAGTGGCAATCAACACCCCCAAATCAATCAGGTCAGGCATCTCAGTCCATCAACGGGTTCCAGATAATCAGTTGAGGACTTTGGGGTTCATAATGAAAGATTTTCCAGAAGTTGCTGGTAACCCTAACAGGTTGATTCTTTGGTGTATATTTTGGAGTCCTTCACTTGGCCTGCCACCTGACCCTTAAAATTACATTCCAGATGGGTCTAAGTTAAGGCTAACACTAGCTACCATAGCAGACAAACCCTGAAATGTCAGGAGCAGATAATTTCTCACTCATGTGCAGTCCAGTTAGCAGAAGTGGAGGGGTCTCTGGTCTTGTGATTTTTCAGGAGCCAAGCTGCTGGAGACTCTGTCTCAAGACAGGGCTTCCAAGGTCGCTCTGAATTTGGGAGAAAAGAGTAGAGAATCTCACTGGAGGTTTTTATGGGCTAGGCCAAGAGGTGGAGCAAATCACTTCTGTCCATGTTCCATGGGCCAAGACCTAGTCAAGTGGCCACATACACCTAGCTGTAAGAGAGGCTGGGAGATGGCCAGCCACAGCTCACCAGTCTCTGCTATTTCAGAAGAAAATAGAACGTGATCTCTATTCTTTCTTCTCACCACCTTTGGTTATTAGAACTGTGTGTGACCGATGTTTCCCATCTTCTAGGGGTACCAGCTGTGGTTGTGACCATTGTCCTGATTATATCTCCAGATAACTATGGACTTGGATCCTATGGGAAATTCCCCAACGGGTCACCTGATGACTTGTGAGTACAAAGCCCCCCACGGAATGTTAAGTGAACTGGAAAGCAGAATTCTCCAAGAAAATGGAGGCTCTAATCAGCATATCAACTGGCTCTCATCCTAATAAAATCCAGTAACATTTACAGCAGACTTTGCAGTTATATATGTAATGAGATCAGCTAGTTAGAAAAGCCATGCTACTATGTAAGTATTAAAAAAATGAATTAGGAGAAAGTATTTCGAAAATACTTTTATAAGCCTCTGATAAAAATAAAATACCAGCTACACTATATTAGTAAAGACTCATGGAATAGAGTTACTAGGATCTAAGGGGGATAAAATCTTTTAATGTTTTCAGAGAATATTTTTTAAATACTTTCAATCACCAAGTGTCCTTAAATAAACCCTCTTGGAGTTTTTCCCCTAGAGCTATAAATGGCTGTGGAGATCAGAGGTTTTATCTTTTTTTTTTCTCTTGTAATTGTAGGAAAATGTTTCAGTAAAACAATATAGATTCATTGTTATCATTTTGAACCATATTTCAGCAAAAAAAACATAATATGTTTTCCCTGGTTTTTCCCCCCAATTCCAGTTGCTGGATCAACAGCAATGCTGTATTCTATATTACGGTTGTGGGATATTTCTGTGTGATATTTTTGCTGAACGTCAGCATGTTCATTGTGGTCCTGGTTCAACTTTGTCGAATTAAAAAGAAGAAGCAACTGGGAGCCCAGCGAAAAACCAGTATTCAAGATCTCAGGAGCGTCGCTGGCCTTACGTTTTTACTAGGAATTACTTGGGGCTTTGCCTTCTTTGCCTGGGGACCAGTTAATGTCACCTTCATGTATCTCTTTGCCATCTTTAACACCTTACAAGGTAAGCTCTACAGCACTAAATACACACTGAATGACCCAGTCGAACTGAAAAATATTGCTACTAAAAGTTAGAGTATCTGCAAAGTGGCTTACTTAGTAGCTTAAGATATAATCATTGAAAAACAGATTTAACTTTGAGAAAGGGTGCTCTGAGAGCCTTGGAAGAAAGGCTAAATTCACTAAATTCAAGAAGCGCTCCTTTTTTCCTCCTTATCCATCACTACCTCCTGGGAGGGAATAAACATATCAAGGGGAACCTACCAGGAATTGTTTCTGGGAGAGTCAATCACTCTTCCTTCACCTGGTTCCTTACCTTTTTTTCCTTTAACTTTTTTATTGAAGTAGAACATGCATACAGAAAAGTGCACATACCCATAAATGTCCCCGTGAGGTCTCACCACTCTGACCTCCTAGGTCTGTGTTTGATTTGAAGACAATGATAAATGTGAAGTCAATGGTAGCAGCCTGGCCCAGTGCTTAATCCCGCACAGTTGCTCTGCCCTGACATGCAGCGGGAAGGGCAGGCTCTGTGTGACCCTTGACCTCGGAGCTTCCCCTTTGTTAATGAAGCCCAGCCGCAGTCATTTGGGAACCCTCTTCCATTGTATTCTTTTTTTTTTTTCCTTTGGTCTCATTGTATTCTTTAGGAAAGCAAATTTCTCATTCTTTTAGATCAGCATTATAAAAGAGTTGTCAGCTGTGATTAATTATTTTTCATTTTTTTTTTTTTTTTTTTTTTGGTTGCGTTGTGTCTTCGTTGCTGTGCCCAGGCTTCTCATTGCAGTGGCTTCTCTTGTTGAGGAGCACGGGCTCTAGAGTGCAGGCTCAGTAGTTGTGGCACGTGGGCTCAGTAGTTGTGTCTCGCGGGCTCTAGAGCGCAGGCTCAGTAGTTGTGGCGCACAGGCTTAGTTGCTCCACAGCATGTGGGATCTTCCCAGACCAGGGATCGAACCCATGTCCCCTGCATTGGCAGGCAGATTCTTAACCACTGTGCCACCAGGGAAGTCCCAGCTGTGATTAATTGTTCATGGACGCACTTTGGCATTAAAAGCAGAGCAGGCTAATAAGTTTACGTTACAATAACAATCATTCGTGTCCCTTGGTTTCCTTTTATTCCAAATCCTCTGTGGGGATGCCTTTTAATTGCATTCTCATCCACTCGTTTTCATCTTTTCCTGGTGGCTTTTAGCTCCCATAGCATTCTCCTGTAGTTCTTTCAGGCAATATAGTTCATTAACCTGAGATTGAATTCAAATGCCTAATTTGGCTACCGGTTCTTATTTTATTTCGAGGAAGCCAGTTAATGTGCTTGCTGGTTACATACAGTTGTTCATTTTTACCTACAATGTACAGTTCCTGAACTGGTATATCCAGGTGTTGGACTACTTAGAAAAGTTTTATTTGCCAACAATGGCATGCTAAAAGTAAGAGACACTTATTTTAAAGAGAAAACATATATGCCCAAATCACACTAATCGTAAACATGAAAGCAAGGTACCTACCCTCACATATTTACTGTGGAAACTGAACCTGCCTCTTTTTCATTTCCCTAGAATGACTTCTCATTAGAATATGAGTGGACAGAAAGAATGTATTGTTTCATTTATAAAAGGGAACTAAAGCCTAATTCACAGGGCTTTGGGGTTGATAAAAGGAGAGATGTGTACAGGTTCTGATTTGGGCCTTGGGTACCCCCGTTTTGATCTCTCCCCTAATGCAACCAAGTGTAGCTGCCCAGGGTGGCAGGTGGACAAAGGTGTGCAGTACTCGAGATATCAGTCTTTAGGCTGGGCACGTGTACCTTACTAGAAGCAAACCTGATATTTTAACATGAAGGTTTTAAAGTAGATAGATTGGGGGCTGGGGAGAAGGAGAACTCAATTCGCCCATTCATTCTGCTAATATTTGTTTGAGTTCAAAGCCTTGGGGAGTGGTAGTGAGGGGACTGTGTGGGGAGCCCTGCACCTGCATGCAGTGGGGGGTGGAGGCAGAGCCTGAGGGCCTCTTCAGGTCTGTAGTGTTGCTCTCTTTGTGGCCAGGACACCACTGGAGAATTTCCTTGAGCCTGTCACAGGGAGGCTGGAAGGTAGACAAGGCTATGGCTGCAGTGCCCCAGGCTTCGGAGGAAGAGGGGAAGGCCCAGGGAAGGGATGTGGCTGTGGACTGGAGAGGAGGAGCGAGGGATGTGAGACAAAGGAGGAGACGGCATTTGACAGAACTTGGAAATCGATTACGCATATGGAGGGATAGGGAGGTAGGAGCTGTGGACTGAAATTAAAATAGCACAGGGACTTCCCTGGTGGCCCAGTGGTTAAGACTCAGCACTCCCGATGCAGGGGGCCTGGGTTCAATCCCTGGTCAGGGAACTAGATCCCACATGCCGCAACTAAGCCCTGGTACAGCCAAATAAATAAATATTAAAAAAAAAAAAAAAAGCACAATGTGAGAGCTGTGAGTTTCAGTTTTCTTTGGGGGACTATAGTCCGGGAGACAGCCGCTCAGAAAGCTCTGAAGAACTGCTCTGAAGAGGTGAGGTGGGAGATCAGCACATGTGTGAGTTTGGAGAAGGGGTACGTACAGTCAAGCACACATCTCGGCAGAAGGTTACTGCTTGTCACAAGGCACAGATATCTTAGCTAATGCTTTTAGTGCTTTCCTAAGTGTGGGAAGATGCAAGAAACTGGGTTCATAAAATTTTCTCCTGAAAATACCTAACTATCCGAAGGCCTTTTCTACCAGTTTTCCCAGAGCACAGAGCACCTCGTGCCTGATCTCCATTCTGAAATCCTTTCAGGGTGTGTTGAAGGTCAGCGACTGCAGCGGCTCATGACTCAATCCTTGTAGAGCTGGATGGCCAGCAACATGCTTTAGTTGGCAGAGCCTAGGTCTGAGCTGGCATCCTGGGTAGATGGCTCGTATTTCCAAAGATAGGGAAGGCCAATGACAGGAGGTGAGAGGTGAGACAATGAGTTTAATTTTGGACATATGAAGTGATATTCTTTTTATAAGTATTTTTTTAATCTTACAAAGAGAGTCCTCCCAGGGTGCCTTTCGATAGCAAACTTTCCCAGGACTTTGGGCTTTATTTTCAATCTGCAAAATTTCATTTTGCCTATGGCTGCCAAAGATTTTTTTTTTTTTTTAAATACTGTATGCCTCTGTAGCTTTTTATTTTTTAATTAGTATTTATTTATTTATTTATTTTTGGCTGTGTTGGGTCTTCGTTTCTGTGCGAGGGCTTTCTCTAGTTGCGGCGAGCGGGGGCCACTCTTCATCGCGGTGCGCGGGCCTCTCACTATCGCGGTCTCTCTTGTTGCGGAGCACAGGCTCCAGACACGCAGGCTCAGTAGTTGTGGCTCACGGGCCTAGTTGCTCCGCGGCATGTGGGCTCTTCCCAGACCAGGGCTCGAACCCGTGTCCCCTGCACTGGCAGGCAGATTCTCAACCACTGCGCCACCAGGGAAGCCCGCTGCCAAAGATTTTATCTTTTGTGCAGAGTAAGCTCATGACATTCAAGTCTTAGTTTGGAATTCATTGTGTTATGTTTTTTCCCCCCTCCCCATAGGATTTTTCATATTCATCTTTTACTGTGTAGCAAAAGAGAATGTCAGAAAGCAGTGGAGGCGGTATCTGTGTTGTGGAAAGTTACGACTGGCTGAAAATTCTGGTAAAGATTTACCTTACTTTTTCTCCTTCTCTTAAAGCTTGAGGAAAAGATTGTATAAGTTAAGATCCAAAGCAATTAATGCCAAAGGAATATCGGATCCGGAAATCAATGAATGGAGCCTGCTCAACACAAAATATCCATTGTGAACATTAGGAAAAAAAATCTAGTGAATTAAAAACCAATTATTCACATCTGGGAACTTAGTGAGCAATAGAATTAGTGGCCTGGCTGCTTCTTGAACGAAGCAACAGTGAAATTTTTAGAATTCATTTCCTTTTGAGTGCATGCTTTCCATTTGTCCAAAGAAATTTTTAATATTTACCTTCCTAACTTTTTAAGTCTTGACTCAACCTTTTTTCCACAGGTCCTGGTTGTCAGTGACTTCATTTATTTGTTATTGGGCCAGACTTTATATATAAGCCTTAGCATACATTTGGTTATTTTGAAGTTGTTTTCAGCTATGCCCTGCTGGGTTATAGAGCAAATAGCTCATTTTTAAGAAAATAAGAAAAACGAAGTACTCTTTGAAAATCTAAATTCCTTTTGCATAAAAATTACCCATGAATACAGACTTTGCGGTATTGCAAAGATCTGGTTGCACAAGATTGGAAAATGGTAGTACCTAGAGTTCCATCATTTGCCTGGATTGAAGAGCCATTAGTCATCACAGCAGGTCGATTTGTGTTCTTGTGAAGACAGTCCTTGGCTCTGAAATATTACCTAATTCAGTGGATATTTATAGACACAATCAAATTAGCTTGGCCTTTAGTTCCCAGAGAACATAGGTTACTTTTAACCAGGCAGTCATTTAAAGGACGAATGTATACAGTCTTAAATGAAAATACATTTTATCACACCAACCTGTGAAATGTGGGATTCTCTGTAAGATCTGGAAGCGAGAGATCAGTTGCTTAGAACGAGTTAGGCTGTGAGCTGTCTCCTGCATCTGAGTTTCAACATTCTGCCCTGTTTTTCTGTAATGCTTACCCTACTGTAGACTGGAGTAAAACTGCTACTAATGGTTTAAAGAAGCAGACTGTAAACCAAGGAGTCTCGAGCTCTTCAAATTCCTTACAGTCAAACAGTAATTCTACCCAGTCCACCACGCTGCTAGTGAATAATGATTGCTCAGGACTCACGAGCGGAAACGGTACGTATGTCTCAATATAGTATTTCTCAAGCTAGTGTTTGTTGTATTAAAGCACTTTTGTCCTTTAATGGCATTTTTGCTAAGCAAAGTGTATAATTACATGTATGACTAGTGGATCAAAATGTGGTTCCCTTACAAAAGAGAAAGTTTATTAATCCAAGTTCATTCGTTTTAGAGCAGTTTTTTTTTTTAAGATTTAGGGGTTGTTTTTTTTTAAAGATTTAATTTTTCACGATGGGAATTGATGATGACCTAAAAGTTTTAATGTGGCAAATCCTGACTTAAGTATTGCCCAAAGACTTCAGTCCTATGCTATTTCTGTGCAAGCAGTACCTAAAATAGTCAGTAAGACTATATCAATTTTTTAGTATATCTATAATTATACACATCTTCAACACTTTTAAACCTTCCTATTTTTTGCTTGTCATGTTTGTTCATTCTTTTCCACAGTGTGGCTGCCTTGTGACAGTGCCCAAATCCCCATGAATATATCAAATACTGAAAGATGAATTGTGACCTGTATTGGTGACTATATATGTCTCCAGTATACGTACAGATCATTGCTGCTGTGCCTCCTTTACTCATTAATTCTGACATTTCTAGCTAGAACTTCCATTACGTTTTCTTTCTTTCATAAGACTGGGCAGTTCATTACTCATAAAAACTTATCTGTTTCTCTCTTCTTTGGCTTCTTAATATGTCTTTTGCATTTTTATAAAAACTTAAATTCTGCTGGTATACTTTCTCCTTTCCTGGAGAATTTGCCTTTACTTATCATTTTAGAATATTAGTTATTTGCATGACAAATTCAGATAAATTTGTTAGAAGGTTCATATACTTACCAGATAATTTTCTAGCCTCCCAAAGATGGGAGGTCCTACTGGTTTGTGTAGACTTTTAAGACACAAGAGGAGGGGCTTCACTGGTGGTGCAGTGGTTAAGAATCCACCTGCCAATGCCAGGGACACGGGTTTGAGCCCTGGTCCGGGAGGATCCCACATGCCGCGGAGCAACTAAGCCCGTGCACCACAACTACTGAGCCTGTGCTCTAGAGCCCGCGAGCCACAACTACTGAGCCCGCGAGCCACAACTACTGAGCCCGCGTGCCACAACTACTGAAGCCCATGCGCCTAGAGCCCGTGCTCCACAACAAGAGAAGCCACCGCAATGAGAAGCCCGCACACCACAACAAAGTGTAGCCCCCGCTCGCTGCAATAGAGAAAGCCGACACGCAGCAACGAAGACCCAATGCAGCCAAAAATAAACTAATTAATTTAAAAAACTTTTTTTAAATAAATAAAATAAAATACAAGAGGAGGCCTCTAAATCAAGGTTTCTCAACCTCGGCACAGTTAACATTTGGGGCTAGATATCTCTCTGTTGTGGGGCCTGTTCTGTGCATTTGAGAGTGTCTAGCAGCACCCCTGGTCTCCACCCACCAGGTACCAGTAGCACCCAGCCGCTCACCCCCCACAGCTGTGACAACCAGTATTGTGAAATGTTCCCTGGGGAATAAAACACCCCCACCCCCCGGTTGTTGAGAACCATTGCCATATCAGATGAGAAACAGTTGCCATGGGGCCTTAGCTCTTTATTGTAGATACCAGAGGGAGAGCTGGGCTCTATGCCAAGTAGCTATAGCGGGAGTGACTCAGTGCAGGTAAACACAGTAGAGGCAGTGGCAGTCAATGCTGATTCCTAAGTTAGTGGGAGAAACCGAGTTCAAAGTAGAGAAATCAGAGCTGTGAGCTGAGTCATCAAGATCCCTAAGAGGGCTTCCCTGGTGGCGCAGTGGTTGGGAATCTGCCTGCCAATGCAGGGGACACGGGTTCAGGCCCTGGTCTGGGAAGATCCCGCGTGCCTCAGAGCGACTGGGCCTGTGCACCACAACTACTGAGCCTGCGCGTCTGGAGCCTGTGCTCCGCGACAAGAGAGGCCGCGATAATCAGAGGCCCGCGCGCCGCAATGAACAGTGGCCCCCACTTGCCACAACTAGGGAAAGCCCTCGCACAGAAACGAAGACCCAACACAGCCATAAATAAATAAATAAATAAAATTAAAAAAAAAAAGATCCCTAAGAATCACAACATATCAGTCAAGCCTACTGGTTTGGATAGAAGTGTTTGGGGCTCTTAAAACCAGATTTTTCCATATTCTAGAAGGAACTCAGAGATGAAGCCTCACTTGCCTAGCCTACCAATATGTTGCCATCCTTCGGAGAATCAGATTGAATGGAGGCAGCACATTTTGTACAACCGTTTGACGTGGCTGATTTCGCACAGCTATTTTCCATGGCTGACAGTGAGGGTGGGGTACATTTTAGGCCACCAAAATGGCCACGTGTTTAATACCACATAACCTGGACATCAGATAGACATCCCTGACTCCTCAGTCTGCACATCAGGATCTGGGATGGATGACAGAAAAAGAAGCTGAAAGTTTAACGGTTTGTTTATTATACCAGGACAAATTGTTCCTGCACAAGAATGTCCTCAAACCAAAATGCCTAAATCCGAACAGCAGCCTCAGACAGTCACTTGCCCATCTCTGTGCGCAGAGATGGAGCTGAGGTAGCCACATCCATCACCTAGTGTGGGTGAATACTACATATTTCAGTTATGCCTTGGACGCCTGGCTGCTAGCAGCCATCTCACTCAGTACACAGGGCCCCAAGGTCACAGTTTGGAAGAGACATCACATGTTGACTCTTTCGCTTCTGAGCCATGTAACCTTAAGCAAAGCACTTACTTTCTGACACCTTTGTTCCATCGTCTGTGAAATGGGGATAATAATAGCACTCATCCTGTAGGGTAGTAAATGAGATAATTCTTATAAAGTTCTCAGCACTATCATTATTAGTATAATTATGGCACGAGCTAACAATTGGGCTTATTATTCAGCTTTCTACATTGTCTTCAAATGGTGTAACGGTCAAAAAGATGGTGCCAAGGAGCTAGAGGATCTCAGCAGCTGTGCCCACCCCACCCCCACCAATACACACACACACACACACACACACACACACACACACACACACACACACACACACACACACACACACACACACACACACACACACACACACACACACAATATTCAGGGCCTGCCTGGGGTTGGGGAGGCCCACCTGCTCCCTGGCCTGGACTCTGAGGTTGGACCCTGTTGTTTCCTCCTGGGAATCAGTCTTATCCTGATTTAGTCAGAGGGGCTGGTTTAGTGTATGAGAGATGATTTTTTTTCTTGCCAGGACTGTTGTCACTCTGGGTTTCTCTGGTACAAAGTTTTACTTTATAGGAATCTTAGGGAACCGAGAACCTTGTGAGGGATCTCTGTTAACCTTTGGGAGAGACCAGAATATTACCTTAAGTTATATTACACATACGCTACTACTTGAAGGCAATATATGTTCAACCAGAGTTAGGAAATGGGCCTTTTAAAATCAAAAACATTGCTTTGCTTCATATTTTGACCGTTTCATTTAAAAAAAGCTGCCATAGAGAGCTGGTTTCTGAATCATTCTCCAATTTGTTTTGCCTACTTTGAGTGGTCTTAGGAAAGGAATGAAAAGTAAATAAAATATGACAATATATCAGACCTATTTTTTTAAAAAAAGACATGCTCTACATGTGCATACTTAAGAATAAAGTGACGTTTGTTTATTTTGAAAATGCTTTCTGTGGATACTTCATGACGCTGATTTTGTTTTTCCTCATACAGCGAATGCTTCTACAGAGAAAAATGGTTTTTCTTTCAGTCTTCAGAATGGAGATGTGTGCCTCCATGATTTCACTGGAAAACAGCACATGTTTAATGAGAAAGAAGATTCCTGCAATGGTAAAAACCGTATCGCTCTAAGAAGGACTTCAAAGCGGGGAAGCTTACACTTTATTGAGCAAATGTGATTCCTTTTCCTAAAATCAAAGCATGTTGCTTGACAGTGTGAAAATGTCCAATCTTACTTTTTACACAATGTGAGTTGTATGAAAATCAACTAACTTTATACTCAGCAACTTCTGGAGGAGCATAAGCTAATTGAGGGCAATGGTTGCTATTGGAACAGGAAACCAAGACATTATACCATGGTTCTTAGACATTTGTGATTTGGTTTTTTATCCTTCATTTTAAAAGAAGACTGGTTTTAAACAACACACTAAGAATAAGACTCGTTTTTAAAAAATCAAAGTAGTTCATTTCCAGCCCCAGTTAAAGATGCTGTTATCTTTGATAACATTATATAAAGCCACTGTTGACTTCAGCCTGTTGGTGAGTTTCGTTGTGCATGCCTTTGTTGTAAATAAGCTAAATTCTAGTGACCCACATGTCAAAAATCTTACTTCTACATTTTTGGTATTTATTTTCTACTGTGTAAATTTCTTTCTTTGTAGAATCACGGTTGTGTTGTTGTGTCTAATGTGATAATTCAGAAAATCCTTGCTGATTCAGTGAACTCTAAAGCTCCTTTTGGAGATTATATGGGATGTGAAATACAGGAACTTCACTGAAATCAAGAAATAATGACGCCAGCCAGACTGGAAAAATGTAAGCAGATAGTGCCACAGTTAGCTCATACAGTGCCTTGGAGTGAGTTAGAAAAATGTGCCGCCACTGGGCAGACACAGCCCCACGGGCTCATGATTTGGCAAACAGAATGAGGGCCATATTTTAGCCCCACTCACCCTCTTGGGTGCACCGTTGTTCAGGGTACCACCTGTACAACCGTACATAGCATCCAATACCGACACACATCTCCTGACCTCTTCCCTAATCATCAGATTATGGAAGCTGCACTAAGATGTTTAGCTTAATACCTTGGTCACAGAGAGGGAAGGAACTGTAATCTAGACCATATGGTAGAAAAATCGTGAATGTGGAAGAGATACACACACTGCCACTTCTCAAATCCCCAGAGCCTTTCAGAAAAGGGGAGTAGAGTAGGATTACTTTTTAAAAGAGATGTACATTTAAAAAAATCGTATTGCTGTTCTTTAAAAAGCAACTGCATGGTACTTTGTTGATTGCTATGACTGGTACACTCTGGCCCAGCCAGAGCTATAATTATTTTTTTAAAAGAATTGTCTTGATGAGTGTATAGTGACAAGGGGGAGCAGCTATTGGGAACAGTGAACTATCCTGCAATGCTATTGTTTCCATATGTATCAAACCCTGATTGCTCCTAGTCATAGTGAGTCTATCTTGCTTCCTACCTACAACTGCTTGAGCAGTGCCTCAAGTATGTCCTTATTAGGAACATTTCAAAAACCTTTAGTTAGGTCTTTCACTAAGGTTCCCTTGCATATATTTCAAGTGAATGTTATATCCCAGACTAACCACAGTAATAAGTAATACACTTCTGTGAGTGCTGATTTGTCTTTGCAATATTTCTTCTCCGATTTATTTGTCTTGTATTTATACGTTAAAATTGACAAAAATGTTAAAATTGCCAAAATAAATTCGCAGTTAAGTCCTTTAAGTTTGAGAACTTTCACAAAAGGAAAACATTTGTGATCTCTTTCCCTGGTGGTGGAGCTTGGAAGCGGTAGGACCACCCTGATGAAGGCAACTCGACAGTAGCATCCTTTGGCAGACAGCAGGCACGCTGCGACCGTGAAGTCAGAGCAAGGATTGTCCTGCCTCCCGAGATTGCTTTCTGAGGTCTCTTTTTCATTTTCCTCTTGCTCTTTCAAGATTATCTCTTTAACGCACGTTGCCATTGGCTCACACAAGCCCCAGATTTGGATCCCCTCCAAGTGTCTGCTTCCTCAGCATCAAACAGTAGGATTTCAAGAAGGTGAGGATCGGAATTGGGGTTTCTGGGGAGCTGATTAGCATATAGGAGCCACAAATGGGGAAAGCTGGCCTCAACTCTACAAGAGGTCTCTGAGCAATCTCTCCTTCCACGATGCTCAGTTGCCTCAAAGATGTGGAGTACTAATTTGATGAGAGAGGTGGTGAGATACTCTAGATTTGGGGGTGAGATATCAGAAACCAAATCTTCCCAAAGCAGATTATGTAAACAAAGTGTACACAAAAGGATACACAATGTCTGACAACCTTTAGGTCCTGCCTCCCACCCCTTATTTTTCCTACTGTGTTTTGTGTCTGGCTACAGTCCTTAAGCCAAATTCTCGTCTGTATTTTTACTTCAGACAGATAAGGGGCAGGACAGAGAGAATGTTCCTGAGAAGCACCCTCCTTTGGCTTTCAAATTGGTCCCACAATCTGAGACCCTACTGAAGGAGACAAAGGTGGTGGCAATATGAGGAGGCAAGGAGTATCACAACAGTGGCCAGTATTTGAAGGAGTATTTTCACAGAACATTCGAGAATTTGTTTTGTTTCGTTTTGTTTTTTCCCCAAAACACTGCATTCATTAATCCCACAAAGTAACTCTGTTAACTTCAATGAACAGCATCATGATTGTTCTCAGTAAAAAGGGTGAAATGTCTTCATTGGAGATACTGGATTGTGTCTAACGAGGTCACCTAGGAGGCAGGTTAGTTTGTTGAAGGTCATTTCCACAAAGAGCTAATTTCCTGAACAAGCAATTTATCAAGTGGACTAGCACGTTGTCACTTTGTCTCCATAAGAGCATTTTAAGGACTATTGAGTTTGTCTCTGCTTCAGCTCCTAGCTACTGCGGTTGGAGTCTGAAGGACGGACAGGAGAAAGACAAGACTGAGTGGACATAAGAACATCATCTCGAACGGGAAGAATTCTTAGCAGTATATCCTTTTTTCTTTTCGCCTCAGTCTCTAGGTACAGCATCAAAAAGTTGGGGTGGACAAAAATTGAATACATTCTTCCAGAATGTGTTCTTTTAAATATATTTATAGGACTTCCCTGGTGGCGCAGTGGTTGAGAATCCGCCTGCCAATGCAGGGGACATGGGTTCGAGCCCTGGTCCGGGAAGATCCCACATGCCACGGAGCAACTAAGCCCATGCACCACAACTACCGAGCCTACACTCCAGAGCCCGCGAGCCACAACTACTGAAGCCCAAGCGCCTAGAGCCCGTGCTCTGCAACAAGAGAAGCCACCACAATGAGAAGCCCGCGCACCGCAATGAAGAGTAGCCCCCGCTCACCACAACTAGAGAAAGCCCGCGCGCAGCGACGAAGACCAAATGCAGTCCAAAATAAATAAATAAAAAATAATAAAATAAAATATTTATAGATATATACCTCGCTGCGAAGAAATCTTATGCTCCCTGGTGTTTCTCTCTTTACCTCAGTCTCAAACTAGCTGCAGGAAGCTGGAGCAGAGATACATTCAGCATTCTTTAAAATATTGTGATAAAAACCAAAATGATCTCCAGTCAACTAAAAATAAATTGTCAGAGAAATAATTTGGCAAATTGGCTATTTTCAGCAAATTGATTCAGAACGGACCCTCTCTTCTGTGTCAAAGATGGAGTGCTTTTCTTTAGAGTCAAAGACCTGAACCCTCCAAGAGAAACATTTGTTGGTTTCCACCTTGGATGCTGACATGTGGCTCCCTGGGAACTTCCTTGGCAGAAGCCCCCCATGGCAGGACAAAGGGCAGACCCTCTGGTTGGGGTCAGAGAAGTTATACATGGTGCTACCTCAGGGTCTGGTTTCAGGCTTTCATCTTTATAAAGATCATGAATCAGCTTCAGAAACAACAGCATACCCCATCACATTCCATATCTGATTCTTAACAAATATTTGAGAAATGACTCGGAGATGGGTTTCTATTGGGACATAACCAGAGAACAGCTTCATGGATATAGCGACCAAGATATGGAGGTTTTATATCTCAGGGACATAGAATTCTAAGATATGAGTCTGATTTTTATATAGCACAGCTTGTAGTCAGAGAAGTTATACATGGTGCTACCTCAGGGTCTGGTTTCAGGCTTTCATCTTTATAAAGATCATGAATCAGCTTCAGAAACAACAGCATACCCCATCACATTCCATATCTGATTCTTAACAAATATTTGAGAAATGACTCGGAGATGGGTTTCTATTGGGACATAACCAGAGAACAGCTTCATGGATATAGCGACCAAGATATGGAGGTTTTATATCTCAGGGACATAGAATTCTAAGATATGAGTCTGATTTTTATATAGCACAGCTTGTAGTCCAAAAAGAATCACTGAAATTTGCTTGGAGATTTAAAAGCTAAAAAGTAATAGCCTTCCTTCTTTTTTGGTTTTATCCCTGAATTTCAAGCTTATTGAAAAATACAGCTTATATGATAATATACATTAAAGCATAGACCAAAGCCTAAGAATGTAGGCTGGCTGTACACCAAAAGGGGTATATGTGTGTAGCAGAATTTACAAAGAATGAGATCAAGAGACTGAAAATGTTTCTATCCTGGATGGAAATGTCAGGTAATATGTAAAGGTCATCAGTTATTTTCCCCCGTGGCTGCAAAATGGACTCTTGAAGAAGAACTCACTGTGAACAAAGGCAGTAATGAAAGGAAGCAATAATCCCAGCTTTTAGATACAGTATATGTGAGAGTTCTGTAAAAGTACATATTCACATTCCAAGAGATTTAATGGTGATAATGTCTAGTTTTATTTACCCCTAGACCATAGAAAATTTTGCATGGAGGCACATCACGTGGATTGCTGCATTATGTAAGAGCCAATAGTAAGAAAACAAAAAGTAAGTGAGATAGTGGGTTTGGTGCTTTAGTCGAGTGACACAGATTTATGTTATGGAATTTTGAAAATGAACTTGGTTAAGGATGATACATAGGGGACCCAGCTGAACATGACTTATTTTCTTTCATTCATTCATTCATTCAGTACTAATTTAGCTACAACTACATGCTCAACACTGTACCAGGCACGGTAGGAGATACCAAAACTGTTTCAATGAGTAACTTACAATCCAGTTAGAAAAACATGCCTCACATGAAAACAATATGAGGCAGTACATTGTTGTCAAATGATGATGGAACCAGCTATGATTTATGAAGTACTTTTCTATGAGCTAGGCATGGTGCTAAGTGCTTTATATTCACCCTCTTGTTCAAAGTCACCCTAGGAGGTAGGTGCTATTATTATCCCCATTTTACAGATGAGAACATTGAATATCAAACAGCTAAAACATCCCAAAGCTCGCACCACTTGTAAATGGCAGAACTGGAATTTGAACTCAATTTGAACTGACTCCAAGACCTAAGTTCTTACTAAAGAAATTGTTATGGGAATTCAGAGAATGGGGAGGGCTAATAGAAAAGAGCCGAGCAGGCCCTTAAAGCAAAGACAGGCTTCAGATAGGCAAGGAGGAGGAGGAGGCCTACTGGGTCAAGCATACAGTAAATGCATGGAGACTAGCAAAGGGCTTGAGTTAAGGATATTAGCTGAGCTGTCCTCTGGAATTAATATGGGACCAGATTTTGGTGGAAAATGAATAGTGGGCAGAAGATTGTAAAAACTGTGGGTAATGATCAGCCACGAGAAACTGTAATGCCGAGTTTCAAGTTGTAGGTCTGGAGATGGACTGCAGGCCAGGCCCGGTGAGCTTCTCCCAGGTGACTAGTGGCGAGGCCGCAGGCGCGGGGGGCAGCTGGGGGACCCTGCTCTGCCCCAGTCGCCCCCTCTCCTCTTCCCCCCTGGGCCCCACTACTCTACTTCCGCTCGTGGGTGCGGGCAGAGCTACTGTTATGGCCCGCGGAGGGGCGCCCAGGCAGCCGCAGTGGGCGGACCTATATCTCCCACCTCTGGTGAAGTTGGCAGCCCATCCCGGCGCCCTCCCCACGGCCGCTTGGGAAGGTAGCCTTGTCCCCCGCCCGGGGCCAGTCCTTTATCTCCCCAACTCCGAACTTTCCGCCCCGCAGCGGCGGATCTAGGGGCGGGGCTAGAGGGCGGGGCCAGGGATGGGGTTGTAAGCTCATCTCAGGGCTGGGCGGGGCCGCCAGCGACAGAGCGTGTTAGGGGTGTTCTGGGCCTCAGGCCCGGCTCCGCGGATTCGGCTCCGCGCCGGGGGCGGGTCCGGGGGCGGGTCCGGGGCGTTCAGATGCCCGCGACGGAAGGACCTGTTTCAACAGCCCCAGCTGAGGTCGGCGGCCGGCGGGGAGGTAAGGAGCTCAGAGACGCAAACGTTCCCTCCCGGAGCCAAGTTCCCCGCTGTTCTCGCGGGCCACCTCGTTTTCCTTCCCCCACTGGCCGCGACTCGGAGGGTTCCGTTCCGCGGCGGGGGCGCGGCCGGGGACTGGGCTGCGAGTGGGCTGCGGCAGGCGGGTCGGATAGAGTTCGCGGCCCGCCCCGAGGCCGCCTCACGACAGCCCGAAGACAAAAGAGGCTCGGCGGGGGCGTCGTTGCCCCACGCCCGGAACTCAGTTCCCCACTTCTCCCGCGGGGCTGCCAGAGACCCGCGAACGTCGGGAGCGCTACGGGCCTGGTCAAGGCGGGGCAGCCATAGCGCCAGCCCCTATCTCCGCCCCCGCGCCTTTCAGCAGTAAGAAACTCTAGTTGGCTTGCTTTCCAATCATAGTTTGGTTCTGTCATTTTAAAAAGTCCCTACCTTGTAACGCCGGGCTCCATCTCGAGAACTGACCGAGGCTGTGAGTGCTTGGGAACCGGGCCCGCTCGGCGGCCGCAGCCCGGGCGTCCCACCTCCTTGCAGCAGGTCGGACGCCGAGGCCCCGGAGCAACGCGGAGATGAGGAGCAGGAGCAATTCCGGGGTCCGCTTAGACGGATACGCACGGCTGGTGCAGCAAACAATCCTGTGTTACCAGGTAAGAAGGGACCACCCCGAACTGCCATCTCGAGGCCCTTATTCTCCTACCCAGTCCCCTCTCTTGTCCTGAGACTTTGCAGTTAAGAGGTTTCCTCTTTAAATCCAGTCCTTGCTGGCCGATGGTTTCTCCCCACCCCCATTCCCACCCCGTCCACTTTACGAGCCAGGGGACCTAAGGGCTGTGCGGCTACACTTCACAGGATTCTTTGACCACTGTTTGGGATCGAAGATAGAAGGAGCCCCCTGGGTGCCCTGGGTACAAAATGCGTCTTTCTGCATTGACTCTGCGTCTTTTGGATGGAAGGAGGTGTGTGTAGGTTGGACAGAGCACACTGAATGAGGATGGTGAGCTCTGGACTGCGAGGACAGTAGACAGGAGTGAAGAAACTCCTGAGGTGTGAATCCCACTCCGGCCTGTGTGGCGACTGCTGCTATTCTGCCCTTGAATTATCTTGTTAGAGACCCACCTGTGAGGGTCTTAGGGCTTACTCTGGTTGCTATTTTACAGATGAGAAAACTGCAGGCCAGAAAGGTTACTGCAGGTAGCAGGGTTAGACCCAAACGCAGGTCTTCTCCCAAGTTGGAGGGGATCTTCGAAGCTGCCCATGTGGTCTGAGGTATGGAATGTCTCCTGTTTTGTATTACCCGGCTAAAGTTATATCTGGGCCCATCATGTAAGACCACTGGACTATTTTTATTCCTAATGAAGACAACAGCTATGTTGTTTGCCCTCAATCAACAGCAATTATTTATAGGACCTCCATGTCAGAGAAGGAAGTGGCCTTCCAGGGTAGAGGCCTGGCCTTCAAGTTGGGAGCCATGGTCACTCCCAAGCCACTGACCCTTTTCCCTATAGCCAATTTCACAGCCTTGTTTCTTCATTCAGGAAATATTTATTGTGTACCTGTTATGTGCAAGGCACTCTGTCAGGTGCTGGGCCTACAAAGAAGAATAAATACTTGTAGTGCAGTGAGATTTATGCGTAGGGAATAGGTCCAGAGTCCGTTGTCTGAAACTCCTGGGGTCAGATGTGGTTTGCAAGTCAGCAATGTTTGGATTTTAGGAAGGTAATATATATATATATTCTCTAGTAACTGCAGTGAAGTCTAGGCAGCACCCTTAATCAAACACATTATTATTATTTGCCACATTGGAATAAGAAGATTCACACTGAGTAGGAAAAGTAAAGACTGAAAGTAGTTTCACATCAGTTCAGGTCACCTTTTGCCACCAAACGAGCTTGCTGCAAAATTATGAAAACACTTTAAATTTTCAGAGCATATTGGCTTTTGAAATTGCACATGAAGGACTGTGGTTCTTATTTTGGGAGCTTAGCCCAGTTTGGGAAGCAGGGAGGAGTCCTGGAAGAGACGATGTTCAAGCTAAGAACTGAAGAAGAAGTAGGCAGGCAAATGACGGTGATTTTTTTTTTTTTTGCCTTCCTCTTTGGAATATATTATAATTACTTCTACAAAGTGTTTTAAAAATCCAAGTTGAAAATCCTTGCCCTTCATTACTGTGATGGAAGGGGCTTTAAGGAGAACTGATCAAGCTTGGTTCTTGTGTCACACCTGGGTTTGAATCTCTAGCTCCTCCTTCAACTACAGGTGTAACCGTTTCCCAGCCTTTCTGAGTCTATGCCCTTATCTGTAAAATGGGGATATAAACACCTGTGATTACTGCCCAGTATGTTGCCTGCCTCCCCACCCCGAGTAGGCAGTTAGCAAATAGTGAATGCCGTTGGTGGTGTTATGATTTTGATATAGGCCACACATATCCAGGCCACAAGTCCTCACCTCACCACCTGGCCCAGGATGCTCTTTTTCCTGAAGGCCTTGATACAGCTACTAATTGATTTCTGGTCTTTGAACATAATTATGTCTCCGCATGGATTCTGTGAGATCCTTAAGCACAGAGACCTCATCAGTTTCATTCCTTTTGCATCAAGCAGTGCTCCAGGCACATGAAAAGTACCCTTAAGTCCTTGTTGATAAAATATGTTCTGCAGGCTCTGAGCCATCCTAATGACCCAGCTATTGTTCCAAGCTTACCTTCCCTCAGGAGCAAAAGAACTGGCTTCCCATTAAAGCAAATCTGCAGCATTGGACTTTCCTCTCCAACATGTTAATGATTAAAAAAAAGTTGTCTGAGCCTTTAGTTGTATTTATTTTGGGGGTAGTTGGTGAGAAGCCCTCACGTTTGCCCTGTTTTTCCCTTCCTGACTGCATAGTCAAGCTTTTCTGGTTAACCAGAACACTCCAAGTACGGTTCTGTTGGAAAATCCCGTGAGTCTGCACATGCAGAATCACTCCTTCCCACTTTCCCCCACCTCGCACCTATCCCGCCCCAACAGCTAGTTTTCACAGTTGTAGAGCCCTAACCCATTTAGGGCCTGGTCATCTTTTCTGAGCGATCTTAGGCAGGTCACCTATCCACTGTGTAAGAATGAATGAGCAATTTTATGTTATGCATATTTTATCACAATAAAAAATGAATGAGCTGGACTCTGAATGAGTGGTTTCTAAAGTTTATACTATATTTCCCGTCTCCTGTAGATAGGTGCAGATGTTTATGAGGCAGTTTTCATTGTCAGCTGGTACAAGGCTGACCTGTTTCTGATTTGTTGTTGTTTTTTTTAAAGTATAGTTGATTTACCATATTAGTTTCAGGTATATAACTTGGTGATTCAATAGTTTTATAGATTATATTCCATTGAAAGTTATTATAAAATAAGGGCTATATTTCCCCGTGCTGTACAATATATCCTTGTAGCTTCTTGATTTTATATATAGTAGTTTGTACCTCTTAGTCCCCTACCCCTATCTTGTCCCTCCCCGCTTCCCTCTCCCCACTGGTAATCACTAATTTATTCTCCATATCTGTGAGTCCATTTCTGTTTTATTTGTTTGTTTGCTTTATTTTTTAGATTCCACATATAAGTGATAAAACACAGTATTTGTCTTTCTCTGTCTGACTTATTTCACTAAGCCTAATACCCTCTAGGTCCATCCATGTTGTTGCAAATGGCAGAATTTCATTCTTTTTTGTGGTCGAGTAGTATTCCATTGTATATATACACCACATCTTCTTTATCCATTCATCTGTTGATGGACATTTAGGTTGCTTCCATATCTTGGCTATTGTAAGTAATGCTGCTATGGACATTGGGGTGCATGTATCTTTTCAAATTAGTGTTTTTGTTTTCTTTGGATATATACTCAGGAGTGGAATTGCTGGATCATATGGTAGTTCTGATTTTAGTTTTTTGAGGTCCATACTCTTTTCTGTAGTGGCCGCACCAATTTACATTCCAACCAACAGTGTGCTAGGGTTCCCTTTTCTCCACATCCTCACCAACATGTTATTTGTGCTCTTTTTGGTAGCCATTCGGACAGGTGTGAGGTGGTTATCTCATTGTGGTTTTGATTTGCATTTCTCTGACGATTAGTGATGTTGAGCTTTTTAAGCTGAGATCAACTTACATTGATTTCACTTGTTAGAAATCATTCAGTGTTAAATATATCAAACTCATAATTATTCTTTTGTTAGAGACAATACTTTGTTCATATCAGCTAGCATCTCAACTACTTCCTTTTCCTGTGTCTGTGAAAGACAATTTTTTCCATTAGTCATTTGCCAAATGTACTTACTGCTAAATAATAAAGATTGACAAAACCAAAAGCCAGTTTTTTAAAAAGACTAATAAAAAAGCAATCACAATAGATGTAAAATTTTAAATTAACCAGATAATGGAAATTAATTTTTAAAAAATTTTAAAGATATATGTGATTTATAAGAGACAAACCTAAAACAGAGGATACCAAAAGGTTGAAAGTAATTAGACAAGATATACTAGGCAAATGCTAACCAAAAATAAGTTGGTGTAATTGTATTGATACTAACATCAGGCAGATAAGCTTTTGAAATTTAAAAGAATTCTACTATTAGGGATTAAGAAATGTTATTACTAGATGATAAAAGGATAATTCACCAAAAAAAATAGAGCAATTTTAAACCCACAGAATACTAACAACATAGCTTCAAAATGTATAAAGCAAAACTTGACCTAATTGTTAACAAATCCATAACCATAGTGGGAGTTTTTAAATACCCTTCTCTCAGATACTAATAAAGCAGAGAAATAATTAGGACATAGAAAATTTGAACACTTCCATAGGAAACAAACTTGATCAAGTATACATACGTAGAATTCTGTGCCCAACCAGTAGAAAATACTTATTTGTTTCAACCTTGCAAAGTATATTTTTCAAAAATTGATGACAAATTAGGGTATAAAGGAAACTTCAAAAAATACTGAAGAATCAACTTTATGCATACCACATTTTTTGACCAAAATGCAAGAAAATTAGAGAGCAATAAACAATGACTGCTAAAGCCCCCCCCCCACATATGTTTGGAATCCTACTAAATATATATATCTAAATATATTTAAACAGATAATGGATATGTATGTCATGAATATATACATATATATATATGTACACACACGATGTCATGAATCTAAAAAGAAATTATAATGGAAATTATGAAATATTTAGAACTGAATAAAAACAAAGGCATTCCAAATACCAATTTATGGAATATAGCTAAAGTGGGATGTGAAGAGAAGTTTATATCCTGAAATGTATATATTAGAAAAGAAGAAAGATTTACAAATTAATGAACTCAAGTTGAGAAAAGGACAACAGAGTGTACCCAAGGAAATAGATGAAAGGAAATAATAAAGACAAGACCAACAATTAATGTAATATAAAACAAGTAATAAAGATTGACAAAATCAGAAGCTAGTTTTTTAAAAAGACTAATAAAAAGGCAAACTTCTATCAGGGTTGTTGATGGAGGGATGGGAAAAGGGTCAAATAATATTAGGAGAAAATGGAAAAATACTATGAACAATTTTGGGCAGTAAATTTGAAAACGTAAATGACAGTTTTCTAGATAAATGTTACCAATGTAAAGCAAGAAAAAATTACATCCTAATTAGGCTATAACCATTAAAGAAAATTGAATGAGTGAAAAAAATCCTAGTCCAAGATGAGTTTATAGACTAGGACCAAGGAACATTTAGAGGTTTATTTATTCATTCATCTTTGAAGGCTAAGGAATTTGGCTTTTATTCTGAGTGGGAAGGGAAGCCATGAGAGGACTTTGAGCAGATGAGTGACATCATCTGAATGATATTTGAAAAGAATCACTCCACCGGCTGCATGGAATATAAGGTGTCAAGATGCAAAACAGGGTGACCAGTTAGGAAGCTGGAGCATGATGGCTCAGACAAGGGTGGTTGTAGTGGAGACAGATAGGAATGGTTGAGTTTGGGGAAAATTTCAGAGATAGAGACAAGTTTTACTGGTGGATTGAGTGTATGACGTATGGAAAAACGAAAAGTCAAGAATGACTCCAAGATTTTTGGCTTGAGCAACTGGTAGGATGGAATTGCCTTTTACTGAGATGGGGAAGATTGTGGAGGAGCAAGCTTCTGGGGGAAGATAAGGAGTTTTATTAATTTCGAGGTGCCCATTAGACATCCAAATGGAAATGGTAAATAGGCAGTTGAATATATGAGTCTAGAAGTCAGGGGAGAGGTTAGGACTGGAGATGAAAATCTTGGAGCTGTTGGTACACATATATGTAATGAAAGATAATGAGACTGAATGAGATCACAGGAGTGAGTTAAACAGAGAAGAGATGACATTTAAAGAGGAGCTTTCCAAAAATGGAGAGCTCCGGAAGATGAGGAGGAACCACCAAGGGAGACTGAGAAACAGCAGATGAGGAAGTAGGAAAACCAGCCAAAGGTGGTTGTCATCCTAGAAGCCAAGTGAGGAAAGTGATTCAAGGAGGAGTATCAGATGGGGGAAAGACTAATAATGGGTCAAAGACAAGTAGCAACAAGACTAAGAAGTGACCATTAGATTTAGCAGTGTGGAAGTTGTTGGTGATCTTGTCATGCAGTTTATGTGAGTATTAGAGGCAGAAATTGGTTGAGGTGAGCTCAAGAGAGAAGGGAAGAACAAGAGCTAAAGATTGCGTTGAAACGATTCTTTTGAAGAGTCTGCTGTAAAGGAGAGCAGTGGTTGGGTGGAGATGTGAGCTTGAGAGGGGTTTATGTGAGAAATTATATATCTGGTAGAAATGATCCAGTAGATAGGGAAAAACTGATAATGCAAGAGTGAGAGTGGGAATTACTGGAGCAGAGATAGTTTATCCATCAAAACAAGAGGGAAGGCAGGGTATGCGGGCTCAGTGTTCTCTTTTGATTGTTTCTACTTTCTCAGTGAAACACAAGGCACCGTCATTAGCCGAGAGTGAAGTTGGAGAGGAGTTGGAGAGGAGTTATCAGAGGTTTGAGGAGAGGGGAGAGGGGAGAAGGTTTGAAATGGTCCTTTAGGAGAAGAAGGGAATGGATGGTCCAGGGATTTCTAGTATGATTGTTGGACAGCATTAAGGGTCATTAATGTCAAGCAAGTTCAACCAGTATGGCTGTGTGTTTTTTTCCAGCTGCGCAGGTGCACCCCCAGCGGTAGGCAAAGAGTCAGATTTAACCAGAGCTCGGGTTTTTGCGTGGTGACTACAATGGAGTGAGAGAGGGGCGAGAGATTAACAGATAACCCCTATCTTAAATAAACTGTTTCAGATAAAAGATAAAGAGGGATAACTACCAACTCCTTTTATGTGGCTAATATCCCAAGATACCATAGTCAAACAAGACATAATGAGAAATATTACTTATGGAGGAAATTCACTTATGAATATTGATGCAAAAATATAAAGTAAATTATTAATAAAATGAAGCCAGCAATGTATTAAAAATACAGCATAATCAAGTAAAGTTTATCTCAGTAACACAAGGAAATTTTCTTTAAGAAAATCTATTAATGTAACTTACCACATTAATAAAGGAGAAAAAGCCTTCAACTTTATCTGTAACATTTTATTTCTTTTTTAAAAAAGGAAGGAATTTGCACCTTCCTTCATGGTGGAATGCTTTCATTTGTTGGATCTGAGTGATGGATATTGGTTATATTGTTCTCTCTGCTTTCCTATATGTTTGAGATTTTATTAAGTTGTAAAAATTAAGGCCATATTAATAAACATAGTCTAACCAGTAACCCAGGAGTAACCCAGGAGTCAGCTTGGGTTTCTTCTGTTCCCTCATGCCCCACCAAAAAGTGAGAGAATGTCCTAATGAATTAGATCACTAAAATCTCTCTGCGGTCCGCCCACTTCTGTCCTTGTCCACTGCCCCCACCCGAGTCCAGGCCACCATCATCTCGTGCCTGGACTGCCCCTCTAGCCTCCTGATTAGGTCCTTGCTTCCACTCTTGGCCCCTCCTCCCCAGCAGTAAGCAACCTTACATCAGGCACCAGACTACACTGCTCTCCTGCCTACAACTTGCCATGGCTTTCGTCACTCCTAGAATAAAATGCAGAGTTCTATCAAACTTTGCAGTCCAGCTGCAGCCTAGCTCACCAGCTTCTCACTCACCGTCAGTGGTGTGCTGGTAAATGCTTAACAGCTGGCTCAGCTGACTTGAAAACTTGGCTTCTTTGTCAAGAGCCATACCAGGAGGGAGAAAATGAGAGAAAACCACCCCCAATTTCTCATGCCCAACAGCAAACTCTTGATCTTTCCCAACAAATCTGTGTACCACCACCCATTCGGAGCCCCGAGTCCGCAACCCAGGCGTCCTTTTGGCCCCTTCTTTTTTCCTTTCCCACCTGTATCTGTTCCGTCACCAAGCTCTGCTGATTCAGTCTCCTGAACGGCTCTCGAATCCGTCTGCTGCTCCCGCTCCACTCTGCCGTCAGCGCCCTCCTTGTCTAAGCTGCCAGCCTTGCCAGTCTCTACCCCGGTACTAGCTTCCCAGCCTGTTTTCTCTCTGCAGCCACTCTCAGTCCCCTCCCGGTATTTCTCCTGACTGCAGCCAAAGTGGTCTTCTCCAAAGCAGGTATGCCCTCCTGCCGCACCCTCACTCTGGGTAACATCTTAACCTCCCTTCCACCCCGGCTCCACTGGGGAAGCCCTCCCTCCCCTCCCTCCTTGATGCCCTCACAGCGTGACACACATCCCCTTTGCTGCGCTTAACCGAGTTGGAATTTTACATCTATTTGTGTGACTTAAGATGAATGAATTCCCACTAGGCTATAAAGTCTGCTACACAGGACCAAGGATTTCTTTTTAATTACCATTTTGTCCTTAGCACTTAGTGCCTGGCAGTTGTAGAGATTTTAAAAACAGTTATTGATTGAATGAATAAATGAATGAAATAAAATGCTTAAACCACGTAGTCTATGTGCTGTAGTATGTGCAGTTAATAAATGACCACTGCTTTTATTATTATTATTCATCAGACCTCTACCATACAACCATCATTTGGGGGTTCTTAGAACCTAATAGTATTTCCATAAAAAGAGACTGGGCCAAAGTTGCTGCAACCTATCTGTCCGTTGTCCTTAGTTCAGTTTAATCTAGCAGGAATTTATTTAATAGTCACGATGGGAATGAGAACAGTTGTGGACCAGGGCATGCACAAGCATTCCGGGCAGCACTGAGTCCAAGAAGGGCAGAAATGACATTTTTCGTCCATAGTCAGACAGGGACTGTCTGACAGATGGTTGTCTGGTCTGTGTGTCGATGATTCGAGAAAGAGAGCACTTGATAGATAACCTAGTATCAACCCCAGCCCTGCCTTCTGCCATCTCCCACTTCAGTTCTTTTTAGATGCAGCCAGGAGGGGGGCTTTTGCTGTGCTCTTTTCAGGACAGCCTTTAAATATTTTAGTGCCAGATAAAAACATTAGAGTAATTCAATGAAAAAAGTCCTTGAATCTTCCATTTACAAATAAAGGACCATAATAGACCCATACGAGGGAGAGATTTAGAATTGTTTCAAGTTTTGCAGGGATCCAAAAGATCATCTAGTCAGATCACCTAATCTCCTTTTACAGTTGAAGAATTCCAGCCAAGGGAGTTGAGGGGACCTTTTTCAAGGTCATCCTTTTGGTGAGCTGACAGCCCCGTGATAAGTGCTCCGTCTTGTTGGAAACAGGCCAAAGAGTAGAGATAAATACTTTAGACATACCAGATTGCTGTGAAATAAAGTTACATTCACTAATAGAGTGAAGTAAATATCACATCTGCCTCATAATATGTAGCGAGAACATAATGTTCATAAAATACATTTAGAGAAGTGTTCCTTGATCAAATGGGTTACAGACCCATTTGAGAATTTGATGATGGCTGAATATCTTATCTTCTCCTGGGAAAAATGCTCCATAAAAGTTCCAGGAGTCTAAGGACCTCCAGCTCCCTGCCCCCACAAAGCCCATCTATGGACTCCCAGAGAACCCAGAGGCAGAGTGACGTGTGTGATGCCACCATGCTCTGAACCCGAACCTAATGGAATAAAAGTCATTGAAAATATCGAATGGTGACATTTGCAATTTTCCTGTTCAGGTGAAAGGTTACTAGTGTGGCACCCAGTAATCCCTTGATACCTCGGACTTCAGGTGTGGCCAGGAGGATTCTGACAGCCCTACTGAGTTTGAATGTGTTCTGTAAGTTTCCACAACACCGGGCTAAGGACTGATACCTCAAGCTAAGGAATTGGCAAGAGAGTCAAAGAATTAAAATCTCCTAAAAGAGTGGTAAAGTCATTTGCATATTTGATTGTAGCTAAGGGGCCCAGAATGGTTTCTGTGAATTTTGAAAGTTTTAAGATGAGCATTGGGATCTGGAACGAAGCTAGAACAAAGCTAAAATGAAGTGGATGCCTGCAGCGCTTGGCTTCCGACCCAGTTTGTTTCCCTGTAAGCCATCATTCAGTCGTATGAGATGATACAAATGCGTCGGCCCAGGACAGCTTGCAGCTTGTGCTTTATTTGTAAACCCAGAGGGGGAAATCTAATCGGCAGCAATTTAGAAAAAGACATCATTTGAAAGTGAAAATTGCACACCTGTGATCTCCTTAGGTAAAGCATGAGGCTGCTGCATGTTAGAGCTTAAATTTTCAACATTCTTCTCTGAAAGCCTGAGGTTTACATATCAAATTATGCAAAACCTATCTTTTAAACTAATGGAAAAGGGGCTTCCCTGGTGGTGCAGTGGTTAAGAATCCGCCTGCCAATGCAGGGGACATGGGTTCGAGCTCTGGTCCGGGAAGATCCCACATGCCGCGGAGCAACTAAGCCCGTGAGCCACAAATACTGAGCCTGCGCTCTAGAGCCCGCGAGCCACAACTACCGAAGCCCGTGCACCACAACTACTGAGCCTGCGCTCTAGAGCCTGCGATCCACAACTACTGAAGCCCGTGCGCCTAGAGCCCGTGCTCTGCAACAAGAGAAGCCACCGCAATGAGAAGCCCATGCACCGCAACAAAGAGTAGCCCCCGCTCACCGCAACTAGAGAAAGCTCACGTGCAGCGATGAAGACCCAACGCAGCTAAAGATAAATAAATAAAATAAATTTATTAAAAAGTAAATAATAAATAAATAATGGAAAAAAGAAAGGTTACTCACACAACCAGTAGTCTCAATTACAGATGCAGTCATTTTAAAACCAATGCTACTGTAATTCCCACTTTAATTATTTATTTTTTTAATCAGTCATCAATTTTATACACATCAGTGTATACATGTCAATCCCAATCGCCCAATTCAGCACACCACCATCCCCACCCCCCCGGCCACTTTCCCCCCTTGGTGTCCATACGTTTATTCTCTACATCTGTGTCTCAACTTCTGCCCTGCAAACCGGTTCATCTGTACCATTTTTCTAGGTTCCACGTACATGCGTTAATATACGATATTTGTTTTTCTCTTTCTGACTTACTTCACTCTGTATGACAGTCTCTAGATCCATCCACGTCTCAACAAATGACTCAATTTCGTTTCTTTTTATGGCTGAGTAATATTCCATTGTATATATGTACCACAACTTCTTTATCCATTCGTCTGTCGATGGGCATTTAGGTTGCTTCCATGACCTGGCTATTGTAAATAGTGCTGCAGTGAACATTGGGGTGCATGTGTCTTTTTGAATTATGGTTTTCTCAGGGTATATGCCCAGTAGTGGGAATGCTGGGTCATATGGTAATTCTATTTTTAGTTCTTTAAGGAACCTCCATACTGGCTCCAGAGTGGCTGTATCAATTTACATTCCCACCAACAGTGCAAGAGAGTTCCCTTTTCTCCACACCCTCTCCAGCATTTGTTGTTTGTAGATGTTCTGATGCTGCCCATTCTAACTGGTGTGAGGTGATACCTCATTGTAGTTTTGATTTGCATTTCTCTAATAATTAGTGATGTTGAGCAGCTTTTCATGTGCTTCTTGGCCATCTGTGTGTCTTCTTTGGAGAAATGTCTATTTAGGTCTTCTGCCCATTTTTGGATTGGGTTGTTTGTTTCTTTAATTTTGAGCTGCATGAGCTGTTTATATATTTTGGAGATTAATCCTTTGTCCGATGATTCATTTGCAAATATTTTCTCCCATTCTGAGGGTTGTCTTTTCGTCTTGTTTATGGTTTCCTTTGCTGTGCAAAAGCTTTGAAGTTTCATTAGGTCCCATTTCTTTATTTTTGTTTTTATTTCCATTACTGTAGGAGGTGGATCAAAAAAGATCTTGCTAAAAAAAAAAAAAATGATCTTGCTGTGATTTATGTCAAAGAATGTTCTTCCTATGTTTTCCTCTAAGAGTTTTATAGTGTCTGGTCTTACATTTAGGTCTCGAATCCATTTTGAGTTTATTTTTGTGTATGGTGTTAGGGAGTGTTCTAATTTCATTCTTTTACATGTAGCTGTCCAGTTTTCCGAGCACCACTTATTGAAGAGACTGTCTTTTCTCCATTGTATATCCTTGCCTCCTTTGTCATAGATTAGTTGACCATAGGTGTGTGGGTTTACCTCTGGGCTTTCTATCTTGTTCCATTGATCTATGTTTCTGTTTTTGTGCCAGTACCATATTGTCTTGATTACTGCAGCTGTAATTCCCACTTTAAAAAACCTCTCCCAAGTCCAAGGCATTGCCCTTCCCCATCTCCTTTAACATTTCAAACAGCAGTTGCTAGAACAAAATTCCCATACAACAAATGAATCTAACCAGTTTTCGGAGTTTTTGTAATAGAAATTCTCACATTCTATTTTTTCTTTACCAGCCCGGGGGTGGTAGGGAACAGGGGGCTGGGGGAGTAATCATGTATTTTCAACATTTATCCTAGTTTCTTTTGGGCATTTCATTTGAATAATTGAACAGTAAATTCCTCCCTTGGAACTGAGCAAGGTGGTGGGATGCACTTAGCTATTCTTAATCCAAAGGAAAGAGGACCAAGGGTAGGAGTTAGCCGGAGACCTCTGACCTCTGTCCCTTGGAGCATAGGAAAGGGAGCTTCAGGAAGGCTTCATGGAGGAGGGAGCATGTGAAGGAGAGGCGTTTGCTGGAGGGCATTACAGGCGGGGAGAAGAGTGTGTGCACAGGCCCAGAAGTGCGAGAGCAGAGCATGTGCAGGAAATATTAATTTGGGTTTTCTAGGGGGCTAAGGAGGGAGCGACGGGTGATGAGGCTGGATGTGAGAGGAAGAGCCAGCACATGATGAGCCTTGTATGGCTACCCGAGGGACTTCAGTTCTATCTTGTAGGGTTGGAGAATTCTGAGCAGGGCAATGAAGTCTTGAGATTCTAGGTCTTTCGGTGGCCTCCCTTTGTGGAGGATGGATTGGAAGGGAACCAGTACTAGAGGCAGAGAGATCAGTAAGGAGCTATTCTGATTTCCTTTTGGGACGGAGGGAGGAGAAGAAGGAATCTGTCCTCTCTGTGCCGTTTTTGGTGGGTAGATGACAGCATTCATCTGTGTGCCCTCCAGCTAGAAATTGAACTGCAAAATGTTAAATTAAGTAGTTTGGTGCTACCATCTAGCTTATGTATTTTGCCTTAATATTGCCTCAATCTCAGATTTCTTTAATAGCGTCAAATGTTTTTACGGTATCTAGTTCACCGTGACCAGTTAATAGGCATTTGTAGTTGTATCTGTCAGGATTCTTTCAGATTTAACTGACACAAACCCACCTCAAATGGCCTTTAAGCACAAAAGAGAATTTATTGCTCAACTAACTGAAAATCCCAAGGGATTGGGCTAGATTCAGGCATGGCTGGATTTAGGAGCTCAAATGATCAAGTATATCTCTTTGTATTACTTGGCCCTGTTTGACTCAGAGTGGGCTTTATTCTCTGGCAGGCTCATCTCAAGTGGTGGCAGAAGTGGTCCCTTGGCAGCTCCAGGTTATATTCTTTCAGATTGGTGCCCTCTGTAGATAGAAAGCTTTTCCTATAGTGCCCCCAGAGAAAGTCCTGACTGTGAATGGCTCTCAGTTGGTCCAGCTTGGGTCATGTGCACATCCCTGAACTGTGCCTAGATTGGCCAGGCTGGGTCACACGTCCTTCCCTGCAGCTGTGGCTGTGGCCAGGGGGCAGGCAGTGATGGGGTCAACCCCGCCTCCCCTCCCCAGAACCACACTGAATCAGAGCAGGGGAAATTATAGGCCATTACCAGAAAAGGGGGGAACAGTTACTGGACAGGCAGAGGCAACAGTGGTTTCCACTAGAATGGGGATGAAGTAAAGTGCCTGAGGGGGCCCGACCCATAGTCTCCAGTCTGCTTCGAACCCTCCTTTTTATACAAAAGGAAACCAAGGGCCGGATAAGTTAAGTAATTTGCCCAAGATCGCATAGCTAATAAGTGGCAGAGCAGATTTGAACCCAGGTGTATCTTACACAGTGTAGGGTCTGTGGCCTTAAACACTGCATTATATACTATGCCTCCCTTTTGGAATGGCCTTCAGGGACCTTCTGCCCAAATAATACCAGAGACTGAGCTCACATTACCTACAACCCTGTCCATTCTATTTGGAAAATTCTAAATGTTAGGAAGCTCTTATGTTGAGTTGAAATCTGACTTGAGTAGCCAAAAAAATTGAATCCCTCTTTCAGAGGACAACCTTTCAGCAATTTGAAGATGCTAACTTGCTCTCCCTTAAACCTTCTCTAAACAGCCTATTCTCCCTTCATGAGCTGTGGCTCTCAGCCTCTTCATAGCCCTGATCAACCTCTGGGTATGTTCCAGGTAGGGAATATCCCTTTTCAAACATGGTGCTTGGCAGTGACAGTATGCCAGGTGTGCTCTGCCAGGCTGGCAGTTCAGTGAGATGCTCATTTCCCTTGTTCTGAAAACTCTACTTCCATTAACATAGCCTTGATTTTTTGGTATCCACTCACATGCTGTTCGTAGGTCGTTGTTAAAACTTGCAGGCAGTGTTGTATAGTTGAAATTTCTTGTACCTAAATACTGGGGCAAGATGTGGCTGGGTCACAGGGTAGCTGCTGGGATGGGGGAGTTACGGGGGGTGATTTGGAAAAAAGAGAAGAGGTTCTGTTTAAAGAGTTGTTGGGGCCCTGGGAGTGGGAGTGTATGTGTAAAGGGAGCTGAGTCAACTCAAATGTGTGGGAGTGATTGCTACTAAAATTAGTTAAGCAGACATTTATCGAACACGTGAGCCCAATAAATAAATTCTTGTTGAATTCTATCTAGTTTTGTTTCAACCTGTTGTCTAAGTCCTTAAGTGTTCTGCTGTTCCGGGTCAGCATCCACTTTGCAGCCCTTACCTGCCCCTCCTCTCACATGCACACGCCCTCTCAGGAGCAGTGGATGCCACCTTTTCAACATCGCTGCTCTCTTCTGTTGTTAATCCTCCCCATCCCCTGATTGCTCTCAGTATCATCTTGGTATTGCCACCAACCAAGAAGATTGTATAAGTGTTGTTTCTTGAGCTTATATGACGAAGACTTGAGCTTTCATTATTTTTATTTTTCAGGTTGATAATTTTAACATTGAATATATGTTTTTAAACTACACACCCACCACCCTAGGGAGCCATGTACACTGTCTTCTTTGGTCACCTTGTACCACTGTACCGTTACCCTCACTGAAATTCACTGCCCTAACTTCTGCCTCCTTAAACTTCACCTCTGTCCTTTGAGTTTACTGTTCTCTGTTTCACCCATCTCATCTCTCAATCTAGGGATAAGCCATTTCCTATGCTTGAAGCAACTCCCCTGTTTTACCCACTTTTCTACTTATAAAGCAAAAATTAGGATTTACCACCTGTTTGAATCATTCCCAAGATTCATGCTTCTTCAGAGTTTCCTAAAGAAAGACTACAGTTCTATGAATTTTAAAACATGTATAGAGTCACGTAACCACCACCATAATCAAAATACAAAGCAGTTCCTTCGATTAAAAAATCTCCCTCCTGCTACCTCTTTATAGTTACACATCCCACCCAACCCTAATCTCTAGAAACCGCTGATTTGTTCTCTGTCACTATAGTTTTGTTTTTTCAAGATTGTCATGTAAGTGGAATCATATGGTGTGTAACCTTTGAGAGTGGCTTCTTTCACTTAGTATAATGCCCCCGAGATTCATCCAAGTCGTCGTGTGTATCGGTAGTTTGTTCTTTTTCATTGCCGAGTAGTATTCTTTATATGGACATATCACAGTGTGTTTATCCATTCACCCGTTGAAGGAAATTTGAGTTATTTACAGTTTCTGGCAGTTATGGATCGAGCTGCTTTAAACATGCATGTAGAGGTTTGCATTTCTCCAGGGTAAATACCTAGGAGCAGGTTTCCTGGGTCATAGGGTAAATGTCTGTTCAACTTCATTAGAAGTCGCCAAACTCTTTTCTAGAATGGCAGCACTATTTTGCATTCCCAGCAACAATGTATGAGGATTCAAGTGGCTCTATGCCCCTGTTAACACTTAGTATTGGCATTATTTTTTCTATACTTTAAATTTTTATTTATTTATTTACTTATTTATTGAAGTATACTTGATTTACAGTGTTGTGTTTCTGGTGTACAGCAAAGTGATTCAGTTATATATATACATATTCTTTTTCATATTCTTTTCCATTATGGTTTATTACAGGATATTGAATATAGTTCCATGTGCTATACAATAGGACCTTGTTGTTTATCTATTATATATATAGTAGATTGTATCTGCTAATTCCAAACTCCTAATTTATCCCTCCCCATCTCCTTTTCCCTCTGGTAACCATAAGTTTGTTTTCTATGTCTGTGAGTCTGTTTCTATTTTGTAAATAAGTTCATTTGTATCATATTTTAGATTCCACATGTAAGTGATATATGGTATTTGTCTTTCTCTTCTGACTTACTTCACTTAGTATGATAATCTCTAAGTCCATCCATGTTGCTGCAAATGGCATTATTTCATTCTTTCTTATGGCAGAGTAGTATTCCATTGTCTGTGTATACACACACACACGCACACACACATACATATATATCACCCATCTTCTTTATCCATTCATCTATTGATGGACATTTAGGTTGCTTCCATGTCTTGGCTATTGTAAGTAGTGCTGCTGTGAACATTGGGGTGCATGTATCTTTTCAAATTACAGTTTTCTCCAGATATATGCCCAGGAGTGGGATTGCTGGATCACATGGTAGCTCTCTTTCTAGTTTTTAAAGGAACCTCCATACTGTTTTCCATAGTGGCTGTACCAGTTTACATTCCCACCAACAGTGTAGGACGGTTCCCTTTTCTCCATACCCTCTCTGGCATTTGTTATGTGTAGACTTTGATGATGGCCATTCTGACTGGTATGAGGTGATACCTCATTGTAGTTTTGATTTATTTATTTTTTTAATTAATTTATTTTTGGCTGCGTTGGGTCTTCATTGCTGTGTTCAGGCGTTCTCTAGCTGCAGCGAGTAGGAGCTTCTCTTCGTGGCGGTGTGTGAGCTTGTTGCAGTGGCTTCTCTTGTTGCGAGCATGGGCTCTAGGCGTGCAGGCTTCAGTAGTTGTGGCACGTGGGCTCAGTAGTTGTGGCTCGCGGGCTCTAGAGCACAGGCTCAGTAGTTGTGGCACACGGGCTTAGTTGCTCTGCGGCATGTGGGATCTTCCCAGACCAGGGCTCAAACCTGTGTCCCCTGCATTGGCAGGCGGATTCTTAGCCACTGTGCCACCAGGGAAGTCCCTAGTTTTGATTTTAATAATTAGCAATGTTGAGTATCTTTTTATGTGTCTATTGGCTATCTGTATGTCTTCTTTGGAGAAATGTCTATTTAGGTCTTCTGCCCATTTTTTGATTGGGTTGTTTGTTTTTTTGTTATTGAGTTGTATGAGCTGTTTGTATATTTTAGAAATTAAGCCCTTGTCAGTCGCATCATTTGCAAATATTTTCTCCCATTCCGTAGGTTGTCTTTTCGTTTTGTTTATGGTTTCCTTTGCTGTGCAAAAGCTTGTAAGTTTGATTTGGTTCCATTTGTTATTTTTGCTTTTACTTCTATTGTCTTGGGAGACTGATCTAAGAAAACATTGCTACATTTATGTCAGAGAATGTTTTGCCTATGTTCTCTTCTAGGATTTTTATGGTGTCATGTTTTATATTTAAGTCTTTAAGCCATTTTGAGTTTATTTTTGTGTATGGTGTGAGGGAGTGTTCTAACTTCATTGATTTACATGTGGCTGTCCAGCTTTCCCAGCACCACTCGCTGACGAGATTGTCTTTTCTCCATTGTATATTCTTGCCTCCTTTGCCAAAGATTAATTGATCATAGGTGTATGGATTTATTTCTGGGCTCTCTATTCTGTTTCATTGATCCATATGTCTGTTTTTGTGCCAGTACCATGCTGCTTTGATTACTGTAGCTTTGTAGTATAGTCTGAAATCAGGGAAGGTTATACCTCCAGCTTTGTTCTTTTTCCTCAGGCTTATTTTGGCAATTCTAGGTCTTTTATAGTTCCACATAAATTTTAAGATTATTTGTTCTACTTCTGTGAAAAAGGTCATGGGTAATTTGATAGGGATAGCATTTAATCTGTAGATTGCTTTGGGTAGTATGGCCATTTTAACAATATTAATTCTTCCAATCCAAGAGCATGGGATATCTTTCCATTTCTCTGAATCATCTATAATTTCCTTTATCAATGTTTTATAGTTCTCAGCATATAAGTCTTTCACCTCCTTGGTCAGGTTTATTCCTAGATATTTTTTTATGTGATTTTAAAAGGGATTGTTTTTTACTTTCCCTTTCTGATATTTCATTGTTTGTGTAAAGAAATGCAACAGATTTCTGTATGTTAATCTTGTATCCTGCTACCTTGCTGAATTCGTTTATTAGTTCTACTAGTTTTTGTGTGGAGTCTTAAGGGTTTTCTATATATAATATCATGTTATCTGCATATAATGACAGTTTTACCTCTTCCCTTCCAATTTGGATACCTTTTATTTCTTTTTCTTGGCTGATTGCTGTGGCTAGGACTTCCAATACTATGTTGAAGAGAAGTGGTGAGAGTGGGCATCCTTCTCTTGTTCCAGATTTTAGCGGGAAGGCTTTCAGCTTTTCACCATTGAATCTTATGTTGGCTGTGGCTTTGTTATAAATAGCTTTTATTATGTTGAGATATGTTCCCTCTATACCGACTTCGGTAAGAGTTTTTAACATGAATAGATGTTGAATTTTATCAAATGCTTTTTCTGCATCTGTTGAAATGATCATGTGGTTTGGCAGTATTTTTTTATTTTAGCCATTTCAATAGGTATGTAGTGCTATCTCACAGTGGTTTTTATTTATTTATTTATTTATTTATTTATTTATTTATTTTTGGCTGTGTTGGGTCTTCGTTTCTGTGCGAGGGCTTTCTCCCGTTGTGGAGAGCGGGGGCCACTCTTCATCGCGGTGCGCGGGCCTCTCACTGTCGTGGCCTCTCTTGTTGCGGAGCACAGGCTCCAGACGCGCAGGCTCAGTAGTTGTGGCTCATGGGCTTAGTTGCTCCGCGGCATGTGGGATCTTCCCAGACCAGGGCTCGAACCCGTGTCCCCTGCATTGGCAGGCAGATTCCCAACCACTGCGCCACCAGGGAAGCCCTCACAGTGGTTTTAATTTGCATTTCCTTAATAGTTAATGATGTTGGCCTTCTTTTATTTTTTAATTTACTTTATTTATCTATTTTTGGCTGTGTTGGGTCTTCATTGCTGCATGTGGGCTTTCTCTGGCTGCCGCGAGCGGGAGCTACTCTTTGTTGCAGTGCGCGTGCTTCTCATTACAGTGGCTTCTCTTGTTGTGGAGCGTGGGCTCTAGGCACGCAGGCTTCAGTAGTTGTGGCTCACAGGCCCTAGAGTGCAGGCTCAGTAGTTGTGGCGCACTGGCTTAGTTGCTCCATGGCATGTGGGATCTTCCCAAACTAGGGCTCGAACCCATGTCCCCTGCATTGGCAGGCGGATTCTTAACCACTGTGCCAACAGGGAAGCCCTTTTCAAGTTTCTTTTCAACCAATTTTTAAATAAGTTGTTTTCTTACTGTTGAGTTTTGAGAGTTCTTTCCATATGCTGGATACAATTCCCTTGTTGAACATGTGACTTGCAAATAGTTTCTCCCAGTCTATAGCTTGTCTTTTTATCTCTTAAGTGTCTTTCACAGAGAAAAAGTTTTTAATTTGGATAAAGTCCAGTTTATCGATTTTTCTTCTATAGATGGTGCTTTTGGTGTCGTGGCTAATTTTGCCTAATCTTAAGTCATGAAGATTTTTCTTCTATGTTTTCTTTCTTTTTAAAATTATTTTATTTATTTATTTTTGGCTGTGTTGGGTCTTTGTTTCTGTGCGCGGGCTTTCTCTAGTTGTGGCCCGCGGGGGCTACTCATTGTTGTGATGTGCGGGCTTCTCATTGCTGTGGCTTCTCTTTGTTGCGGAGCACAGGCTCTAGGCACATGGCCTGCAGTAGTTGTGCCACGCGGGCTCCGTAGTTGTGGCTCGCGGACCCTAGAGCACAGGCTCAGTAGTTGTGGCACATGGGCTTAGTTGCTCCACGGCATGTGGTGTCTTCTCGGACCAGGGCTCAAACCCGTGTCCCCTGCATTGGAAGGCGGATTCGTAACAACTGCGCTACCAGGGAAGTCCCATCTTCTATGTTTTCTTACAGAATTTTTATAGGTTTACATTTTACATTTAGATCTGTGATCCATTTTGAGTTAACTTTGTGTAAGGTGTGGGATTTAGATTCAGATTCATTTTCTTGCATATGGATGTTCATTTGTTCCAGTATCATTTATTAAAAAGGCTGTTCTTTCTCCCTTTGTGTTTAGACCTTTGTCAAAGGTCAATTTGTCATATACGTGTGGATCTACTTCTGGTCTCTATTCTGTTCTAGGCCCTATGTGTGTATCCCTTTTCCTCTTGTTAGGTGCACACACATTTAGGATTATTATATCTTCATAGTGAACTGACCCTTTCATTATTATCTAACATCTCTCTGTATCCCTGATCATTTTCTTTGCTGTGAAGTCTACTTTCTCTGATATTAATATCTCAATTCTTTTCCCCTCTTCTCCCTACCCTAAAGAGTAGGATTTCAGTTTATTACTTTCACAATTTTCTTATAAGCCCAAAAGGGAAAGGCCAGTAATTCATCACCATTTTAATCTCTGAGCACTTTAGATTCAGTAATGAGTGGGCTGTGGAGGCGGCAGGTGGGGGAGTTTCCCAGGCCATCACCGCTAGCAGGTGAGGTCACCATGGCAGCAGAGTTGTTCACAATTATTCATATAATAATTGTTCATATAGAGGGCAGACAGCAGAAGCAAGAAGAACTATAATTCTGCAGCCTGTGGAAGGAAAACCACATTCACAGAAAGATAGACAAAATGAAAAGGCAGAGGACTTTGTACCAGATGAGGGAACAAGATAAAACTCCAGAAAAACAACGAAATGAAGTGGTGATAGGCAACCTTCCAGAAAAAGAATTTAGAATAATGATAGTGAAGATGATCCAGGACCTTGGAAAAAGAATGGAAGCAAAGATGGAGAAGATGCAAGAAATGTTTAACAGAGACCTAGAAGAATTAAAGAACAAACACCTAGAAGAATTAAAGAACAAACAAACAGAGATGAACAGTACAGTAACTGAAATGAAAAATACACTAGAAGGAATCAATACCAGAATAACTGAGGCAGAAGAACGGATAAGTGACCTGGAAGACAGAATGGTGGAATTCACTGCTGCAGAACAGAATAAAGAAAAAAGAATGAAAAGAAATGAAGACAGCCTACGAGACCTCTGAGACAACATTAAATGCAACAACATTTGCATTACAGGGGTCCCAGAAGGAGAAGAGACAGAGAGAAAGGACCTGAGAAAATATTTGAAGAGGTTATAGTCAAAAACTTCCCTAACATAGGAAAGGAAATAGCCACCCAAGTCCAGGAAGCGCAGAGAGTCCCAGGCAGGCTAAACCCAAGGGAAACACACCGAGACACATAGTAATCAAATTGACAAAAATTAAAGACAAAGAAAAATTATTGAAATCATAAGGGGAAAACGACAAATAACATACAAGGGAACTCCCATAAGGTTAACAGCTGATTTCTCAGAAGAAACTCTGCAAGCCAGAAGGGAGTGGCACGATATATTTAAAGTGATGAAAGGGAAGAACCTACAACCAAGATTACTCTACCCGGCAAGGATCTCATTTAGATTTGATGGAGAAATCAAAAGCTTTACAGACAAGCAAAAGCTAAGAGAATTCAGCACCACCAAACCAGCTCTACAACAAATGCTAAAGGAACTTCTCTAAGTGGGAAACACAAGAGAAGAAAAGGACCTACAAAAACAAACCCATAACAATTAAGAAAATGGTCATAGGAACATACATATCGATAGTTACCTTAAACATAAATGGGTTAAATGCTCCAACCAAAAGACACAGGCTCACTGAATGGATACAAAAACAAGACCCATATATATGTTGTCTACAAGAGACCCACTTTAGACCTAGGGACACATACAGACTGAAAGTGAGGGGATGGAAAAAGATATTCCATGCAAATGGAAATCAAAAGAAAGCTGGAGTAGCTATACTCATATCAGATAAAACAGACTGTAAAATATAGAATGTTACAAGAGACAAGGAAGGACACTACATAATGATCAAGGGATCAATCCAAGAAGAAGATATAACAATTATAAATATATATGCACCCAATATAGGAGCACCTCAGTACATACGGCAACTGCTAACAGCTGTAAAAGAGGAAATCGACAGTAACACAATAATGGTGGGGGACTTTAACACCTCACTTACACCAATGGACATATCATCCAGACAAAGTTAATAAGGAAACAGAAGCTTTAAATGACACAATAGACCAGATAGATTTAATTGATATTTATAGGACATTCCATCCAAAAACAGCACATTACACTGTCTTCTCAAGTGTGCACAGAACATTCTCCAGGATAGGTCACACCTTGGGTCACAAATTAAGCCTCGGTAAATTTAAGAAAATTGAAATCTTATCAAACATCTTTTCTGACCACAATGCTATGAGATTAGTAATCAGTTACAGGGAAAAAAGCATAAAAACACAAACACATGGAGGCTAAACAATATGTTACTAAATAAGCGAGAGATCACTGAAGAAATAAGAGGAAATCAAAAAATACCTACAGACAAATTACAACGAAAACACAACGATCCAAAACCTATGGGATTCAGCAAAAGCAGTTCTAAGAGGGAAGTTTATAGCAATACCAGCCTACCTGAAGAAACAAGAAAAATCTCAAATAAACAATCTAACCTTACACCTAAAGGAACTAGAGAAAGAAGAACAAACAAAACCCAAAGTTAGCAGAAGAAAAGATATCATAATGATCAGAGCAGAAATAAATGAAATAGAAACAAGGAAAACAAAAGCAAAGATCAATAAAACTAAAAGCTGGTTCTTTGAGAAGGTAAACAAAATTGATAAACCATTAGCCAGACTCATCAAGAAAAAGAAGGAGAGGACTCAACTCAATAAAATTAGAAAAGAAAAAGGAGAAGTTACAGCAGACACCACAGAAACACAAAGCATCCTAAGAGACTACTACAAGCAACACTATGCCAATAAAATGGACAACCTGGAAGAAATGGACAAAGTCTTAGAAAGGTATAACCTTCTAAGACTGAACCAGGAAGAAATAGAAAATATGAACAGACCAATCACAAGTAATGAAATTGAAACTGTGATTAAAAATCTTCCAACAAACAAAAGTCCAGGACCAGATGGCTTCACAGGTGAATTCTGTCAAACATTTAGAGAAGAGCTAACACCCATCCTTCTCAAACTCTTCCAAAAAACTGCAGAGGAAGGAACACTCCCAAACTCATTCTATGAGGCCACCATCACCCTGATACCAAAACCAGACAAAGATACTACAAAAAAAGAAAATTACAGACCAATATCACTGATGAATGTAGATGCAAAAATCCTCAACAAAATACTAGCAAACAGAATCCAACAACACATTAAAAGGATCATACACCATGATCAAGTGGGATTTATCCCAGGGATACATGGATTCTTCAGTATACGCAAATCAATCCATGTGATACACCGTATTAACAAATTGAAGTATAAAAACCATATGATCATCTCAATAGATGCAGAAAAAGCTTTTGATCAAATTCAACACCCAGGTATGATAGAAACTCTCCAGAAAGTGGGCATAGCGAGAAACTACCTCAACGTAAAAAGGCCATATACGGCAAACCCACAGCAAACATCATTCTCAATGGTGAAAAACTGAAAGCATTTCCTCTAAGATCAGGAACAAGACAAAGATGTCCACTCTCGCCACTCTTACTCAACATAGTTTTGGAAGTCCTAGCCACGGCAATCAGAGAAGAAAAAAAAATAAAAGGAATACAAATTGGAAAAGAAGAAGTAAAACTGTCACTGTTTGCAGATGACATGACACTATGCATAGAGAATCCTAAAAATACCACCAGAAAACCACTAGAGCTAATCAATGAATTTGGTAAAGTAGCAGAATTCAAATTTTATTTATTTATTTATTTATTTATTTATTATTTTTTAGAATTTATTTTTGGCCACATTGGGTCTTCATTGCTGCACATGGGCTTTTTCTAGCTGTGGCAAGAGGGGGCTACTCTTCATTGCGGTGTGTGGGCTTCTCATTATGGTGGCTTCTCTTGTTTTGGAGCACGGGCTCTAGGCACACGGGCTTCAGTAGTTGTGGCTTGTGGGCTCTAGAGCGCAGACTCAGTAGTTGTTGTGCACGGGCTTAGCTGCTCCGTGGCATGTGGGATATTCCCAGACCAGGGCTCGAACCTGTGTCTCCTGCATTGGCAGGCGGATTCGTAACCACTGCACCACCAGGGAAGCCCCACAGGATACAAAATTAATGCACAGAAATCTCTTGCATTCCTATATACTAACAACGAAAGATCAGAAAGAGAAATTAAGGAAACAATCCCATTCACCATTGCAACAAAAAGATAAAATACCTAGGAATAAACCTACCTAAGGAAGTAAAAGACCTGTACACAGAAAACTATAAGACACTGATGAAAGAAATCAAAGGTGACACATACAGATGGAGAACTATATACCATGTTCTTGGATTGGAAGAATCAATATTGTGAAAATGACTATACTACCCAAAGCAATCTACAGATTCAGTGCAATCCCTATCAGATTACCAGTGGCATTTTTTACAGAACTAGAACAAAAAAGTCTTAAAATTTGTATGGAGACACAAAAGATCCCGAATAGCCAAAGGAGTCTTCAGGGAAAAAAACGGAGCTGGAGGAATCAGACTCCCTGACTTCAGACTATACTACAAAGCTACAGTAATCAAGACAATATGGTACTGGCACAAAAACAGAACATAGATCCATGGAACAGGATAGAAAGCCCAGAGATAAACCCACGCACCTATGGTCAACTAATCTATGACAAAGGAGGCAAGGATACACAATGGAGAAAAGACAGTCTCTTCAACAAGTGGTGCTTGGAAAACTGGACAGCTACATGTAAAAGAATGAAATTAGAACACTCCCTAACACCATACACAAAAATAAACTCAAAATGGATTAGAGACCTAAATGTAAGACTGGACACTATAAAACTCTTAGAAGAAACATAGGAAGAACACTCTTTGACATAAATCACAGCAAGATCTTTTTTGATCCACCTCCTACAGTAATGGAAATAAAAACAAAAATAAACAAATGGGACCTAATGAAACTTAAAAGCTTTTGAAAAGAAAACTACAAACAAGACAAAAAGACAACCCTCAGAATGGGAGAAAATATTTGCAAACAAGTCAACGGACAAAGGATTAATCTCCAAAATATATAAACAGCTCATGCAGCTCAGTATTAAAAAATGAACAACCCAATCTAGAAATGGGCAGAAGGCCTAAATAGACATTTCTCCAAAGCAGACATACAGATGGCTAAGAAGCATGTGAAAAGCTGCTCAACATCACTAATTATTAGAGAAATGCCAATCAAAACTACAATGAGGTATCACCTCACACCAGTTAGAATGGGCATCATTAGAAAATCTGCAAACAACAAATGCTGGAGAGGGTGTGGAGAAAAGGGAACCCTCTTGCACTGTTGGTGGGAATGTAAATTGATACAGCCACTCTGGAGAACAGTATGGAGGTTCCTTAAAGAACTAAAAATAGAATTACCATATGACCCAGCAATCCCACTCCTGGGCATATACCCTGAGAAAACCATAATTCAAAAAGACACATGCACCCCAGTGTTCATTGCAGCACTGTTTACAGTAGCCAGGTCATGGAAGCAACCTAAGTGTCCATCTACAGGTGAATGGGTAAAGATGTGTTACATATATACAATGGAATATTACTCAGCCATAAAAAGAAATGAAATTGAGTTATTTGTAGTGAGGTGGATGGACCTAGAGTCTGTCATACAGAGTGAAGTAAGTCAGAAATAGAAAAACAAATACCGTATGCTAACACATATATATGGAATCTAAAAAAAAAAAAAAATGGTTATGAAGAACCTAGGGTCAGGACAGGAATAAAGATGCAGACGTATCAAATGGACTTGAGGACACGGGGAGGGGGAAGGGTAAGCTGGGACGAAGTGAGAGAGTGGCATGGACATATATACACTACCAAATGTAAAATAGGTAGCTAGTGGGAAGCAGCCGTATAGCACAGGGAGATCAGCTCGGTGCTTGGTGACCACCTAGAGGGGTGGGATAGGGAGGGTCGGAGGGAGACGCAAGAGGGAGGAGATATGGGGATGTATGTATATGTATAGCTGATTCATTTTGCTATAAAGCAGAAACTAACACACCATTGTAAAGCAATTATACTCCAATAAAGATGTTAAAAAAATGTACATATATACAATGGAATATTATTCAGCCATAAAAAGGAATGAAATTAGGTCATTTGTAGAGACGTGGATGGATCTAGAGACTGTCATACAGAGTGAAGTAAGTCAGAAAGAGAAAAACAAATATCGTATATTAACGCATATATGTGGAACCTAGAACAATGGTACAGATGAACTGGTTTGCAGGGCAGAAATAGAGACACAGATGTAGAGAAGAAATGTATGGACGCCAAGGGGGGAAAGTGGCAGGGGTGGTGGTGGTGGTGGGATGAATTGGGAGATTGGGATTGACATGGATACACTAATATGTATAAAATAATTAAACTGTATTAAAAAGTAAATAAAATAAAATTCAGCAATTCAAAAATAAAAAGTATTACAGAAGTATCTAAGGCAGTTACAGATTTTGTGATGTTGGTCAGCTTTTAAAATTCATAACTTGTGATTTCTTTCCTTGGTTGAAATAAATATAATTTTTATACCTAAAAAATAATAATAATAATAATTATTCACATAATGGTTGTTCACAGTTATTTGCTTCTCATCCCTGGGAGAGGCTTCCACATCCTTACCCTGTGGAACTTAGGAATGGCCATGTGACTTGCTTTCATCAGTGAGATGAGAGACGAGGTGATATGTGTCAGTTCTAACCAGCAGGTGTAAGAGGCAGCTTATGGTTCACTGTGTCTTTCTTCTCCTCTGCTGTGAGATGGGCAGTGTTGTGGGCATAAGGCTGTCCCAGTAGCCTGGTTCCTAGATGGAAGGTAACACAGAGCAGAACCACAGCTGAACAGGGACGGACACAAGACACGGGCAAGAAATATAAGCCACCAAGTTTTTAGTGTTGTTACCACAGTATAGGGGCCAAGCCCTGGGCCCAGTCCATTCCAAGCCTTAGGGTCCTACCCTTTTTTCCCATAAACAGGAGCCAGGAAAGGCACTTCCCCTAAATTAGAAATGAACGAATGTTGGAGAGGGGCCGACAAATGACTGGAGTTAAGAGAGAAACTGCCCAGCTGTTGGCCCCTTGCCGTTGATGAAGCACAGTTTATGTTAGGCTCATCTGTTTTGGACCTCTTCTTCTACAGTTTAAGGATGTCATTGTCAGTTCCCCTACAGCAGGAGTGCTGAGTCCCAGTGCAGGTCTGTGCTACCTCCTCTAATACTGCATTGGGACACTACCGTTGACTCTCTGTAGCTCTCCTCGTAGCTGCCCCCTCCTCTTCCTATAAGGGCGCTAATCCCATTCATGAGAGCTCTGCCCACATGACCTAATTATCTCCCAAAGGCCCCACTTCCAAATACTGTCACATTGGGAATTAGATTTCAACGTATGAATTTTGGGGAGACACAGGCTTTCAGTTCATAATGGTAAGTATTCCTTTTGCTGAGTGCAGCAGCACTCTAGTTTAACATGGCTTGTGTATGCAGTTTTGAATATGGGGATCCCCTGAAACACCCAGACTGCTTCTCTGTAGTGGAATGAGGCTGAGACAGTCTAGCTCTGGTTGGGGATGAACTAATCCACTTACAGTTAAACCCAAACTAAAGAACCAAAGAGGTGACTTTCAGTTAACAGGACAGTGACATTTCATAATCCAAACCACACTTGGCGCTGTGTGTAAGCGGTCACTGCTGTGTCATTGGAAGGCTGTTTGTCTCAGTGGACTCACGGTTGATGGGTACGCCAGGAAGGGGCTGAGTTCTTTCTGTGCACCTCCTGATGGTTTCCTGCCCTGAGTTTATCCAACAGGACCCAGAATAGATAAAAATGCTCATGCTATACCTTGTTGGTGCATAGTGATTTTTTAAAAAAGAACTCCAATAGTCCACTATTGGAATGACTCATACCTTCCCTCAGCCATTCCTAGACTTCACTTCTGGTTGACTTTAATATCATTGATATGTAGTTGTTGGCTGTAGAACAGTGTCAATACACTGAATGTTGCTGCCCCTGAAGGCATATCAGTTGTGTTTTAGATGTTTTTGAAGAGGGCATAGATTAGTTAAAGGAGGAAGTCAAATATTTAATTCCTTAGGTGGGATCATCTGAAACTATGCCAATATTTTTTTTACCCAGTAACCTTGGCAGTATCACTTTGAAAGTACCCAGCAGCGTTTTTTAAAAAATTTATTTATTTATTTATTTGTTTGTTTGTTTGTTTATTTATTTATTTATGGCTGTGTTGGGTCTTCGTTTCTGTGCGAGGGCTTTCTCTAGTTATGGCAAGTGGGAGCCACTCTTCATTGCAGTGCGCGGGCCTCTCATTATCGTGGCCTCTCTTGTTGCGGAGCACGGGCTCCAGATGCGCCGGCTGAGTAATTGTGGCTCACGGGCCTAGTTGCTACGCGGCATGTGGGATCTTCCCAGACCAGGGCTCGAATCCGTGTCCCCTGCATTGGCAGGCAGATTCTCAACCACTGCGCCACCAGGGAAGCCCCCCAGCAGCGTTTTTTTTTTTTTTTTTTGAGTATAATTGCTTTACAATGGTGTGTTAGTTTCTGCTTTATAACAAAGTGAATCAGTTATACATATACATATGTTCCCATATCTCTTCCCTCTTTCGTCTCCCTCCCTCCCACCCTCCCTATCCCACCCCTCTAGGTGGTCACAAAGCACAGAGCTGATCTCCCTGTGCTGTGCAGTTGCTTCCCACTAGCTATCTGTTTTACGTTTGGTAGTGTATATATGTCCATGCCACTCTCTCACTTTGTCACAGCTTACCCTTCCCCCTCCCCATATGCTCAAGTCCATTCTCTAGTAGGTCTGTGTCTTTATTCCCGTCTTCCAGCAGCGTTTTTTAATGAGCCCTCTTGTAAATAATTTGGTACCCTTTTGAAAAATAATTTAAGCTGGCAAGGTTTGATTGCTATGATGTATTTTATTAGATACATATTTCTTTGCATAATTTCAGGAAAAGTCAACAGAGGCTTTAATTTTATGTGACTCTTTTCCTATCTTATCCATTTTATTTCTAGGCACAGAGTTTATTAAGACTAGATTCTTAAAAAAGTAATAGCTTTATTGAGATATAATTTACTTACCATACAATTCATCTAGCATGTACAATTTAATGGTTTTTAGCATATTCACAGTGTTGTACATCATAACCACAGTCAATTTTAGAACATTTTCATCATCCCCAGAAAGAAAAAAACCTGTTAGCAGTCACTCACTCACTCACTCCCCATTTCCTCCCATCCCACTCCTACCCACAGCCCTAGACAACTACTAATCTACTTTCTATCTCTATAGATTTCCTATTCTGGACATTCTGTACAATTGGAATCATACAGTATGTAGACTTTTGTGACTGGCTTCTTTTACTTAGTGTAATGTTTTCAAGGTTCATCCATGCTGTAGCATGTATTAGTACTTCATTCCTTTTTATTGCTGAATAATATTTCATTGTTCGTATGGATCACATTTTGTTTATCCATTTATCAGTTGATGGACACTTGGGTTGTTTCCTCTTTTGGGCTACTATGAATAATGCTGTGATGAACATTTGTGTACACTTTTTTGTGAAGGTCTGGCTTTTTAGTGACTCAGCTGCCCTTTTAAATACTGGTGATACCATAGCTACATAGGAACCCCGATGGCCCCCCCTTTTTAAAAAAATTAATTAATTTATTTATTTTTGGCTGCGTTGGGTCTTTGTTGCTTTGCTCGGGCTTTTCTCTAGTTGCGGCATGCGGGGGCTACTCTTCGTTGCGGTGCGCGGGCTTCTCATTGCAGTGGCTTCTCTTGTTGTGGAGCGCGGGCTCTAGGTGCATGGGCTCAGTAGTTGTGGCACGCGGGCTCTAGAGCGCAGGCTCAGTAGTTGTGGCGCACGGGCTTAGTTGCTCCGCAGCTCGTGGGATCCTCCCGGACCAGGGATCGAACCCATGTGCCCTGCACTGGCAGGCGGATTCCCAACCACTGCGCCACCAGGGAAGCCCCTGATGGCCCCTTGCTCAGCATCTCCTTTTTAAGGTAGGCAGCTTCCCCGGTCACACAGAGCTAGAGTGGTAGAGTGGGGCCTCTTGCTCCCATGTTCAATGCTTTACCAAATGGTGTGGAAACACAAAGGGAGAGGAAGATCTAATTCTATAATGCACAGATTTATAAAAGCCTTGAAGACTTTTTCTGTTTGCTGTTTCTTCTATTTGTTACTTACAACAGTATGGTCTGGTCTGAAAGCAAAAGAACAAGTACTCACAAGTTAGAAGATCCCTCAGAGATTTTTTTAGTCTAATATCCTCATTATACAGATGAGAAAACCAAAGCCTAGAAAAAGTGATGTCACTTCTCACCCAAGATCACGCTGTTGGTGGCAGGGCAAGGACCGGAACGCTGGTCTCTTCACTTCTCGCCCCAGCCCTCGTGCCCCAATTAGGGTGAGCGTTCATTGCCCAGGAGCTAGGTGAAGGGCGGTGCTGAATCGTTTTATGTCTCTTCTCTGATAGAATCCCGTCACGGGGCTGCTGTCAGCCAGTCACGAGCAGAAGGACGCCTGGGTGCGGGATAACATCTACAGCATCCTGGCCGTGTGGGGCCTGGGCATGGCCTACCGCAAGAATGCTGACCGTGATGAGGACAAGGCCAAGGCCTACGAGTTGGAGCAGGTAAGGCTGACTGGCAGCCGTGGCTTGGCCGCTCAGCACCTTTTCCTTGAACTGAAAAGCCTACAAGGAGGTAGCTGTGGTATGCAAAACAGTCTGGTACAGGCTTCTCCTCCATTTCTGCTGTAGTGTATTTTGGGGAGGCACTTTGGTGGTCTCAACCTCTGATGTGTCTCTCCTTTTGAGATTTTTCCCTCCATAAAAAAACAACAAAAATCACACTGAATAGACATCCAAATTTCTAACTAGCTACATTTCTCTCACTCTTGCTCTGTCAGTTTTATACATAGTTATATACAAGATGTCATTATAAACTAATATAATAGTTTTTAAAGAGTCAGCACACCAGAACTACACATTCCAAAGTGTATACTCTTTGGAGTAATCATGTTGAAAGGATATTTATCCAAACATTATTGCCACTGCTTAAAACATGTTTGGAATTTCCTTTAAAAATGCCTCTCAGTTTGAGTCATTCCAAAGCAGTCTTTTTAATTTGTAGTCACCCTTTAATTTTGAACCACATTGGTGTTGTCCAGTTTTTGTGCCTGTGTTACCATACAGCACAATGAAGACCTTTTATTGTTTTCCAAAATCGGAAACCATCATACCCACCAAAGCGAAGACTTGCCATCACTAAGTATGTAAGAAAATAATCTGCGCCTGAGCACAGGAAGTATTTTCAGAGTGTTTTGAGTAATAGCATTGAAGTAAGGAGCATTGATGTATAAAAGTATAGATCTCTTGGCATGAGAGCCTTTGGGATTTGTCTTTGATTCATCATTTCTCATTGGCTGGCACAGCCAATGGATTGTCAGGTCCAGAGAGAGTTCTTACGGCCCAATTGGTGATTGTTTATAGCAACCAAAGTGGGCATGAGTGGCGGGCAGCCTTGACAGCAGTAGGGAAGCTAAGAGAAGAAGCCTGTCTGTGCGAGCAAGGAAAGGACAGTTTGGATTTGACTAGACATGCTGAGTATGAGGTAATGAAATCACCCAGTCTTGGAGGTAAGGCAAGAATGGGTAGTATTTAAGATGCATATAGGGACTTCCCTGGTGGCGCAGTGGTTAGGAATCCTCCTGCCAATGCAGGGGACACGGATTCGAGCCCTGGTCTGGGAAGATCCCACATGCCGCAGAGCAACTAAGCCCGTGCGCCACAACTACTGAGCCTGTGCTCTAGGGCCCGCGAGCCACAACTACTGAGCCTGCGTGCCACAACTACTGCAGCCCGTGCGCCTAGAGCCTGTGCTCCGCAACAAGAGAAGCCACTGCGATGAGAAGCCCGCACATCATGACAATGAGTAGCCCCTGCTCGCCACAACTAGAGAAAGCCCACGCACAGCAACGAAGACCCAACACAGCCATAAATAAATAAATAAATTAATTAATTAATTAATTTTTAAAAAGAAGAAAATAAAATGCATACAGCAAGCACTGAATGCTCCTCTAAGAACTTGGGTGGCTATTACATAAGTGAATCATTCATTTAACAGTATAATAATTTCATATTCATGTCCTCCAAACTTTCTATCCTCCTCTGACACAAAATCCGAGTAAACCCATGCCTGTCTATTCACACTCACACGCATGTGTGCGTGCGCACACACACACACACACACCACTACCTCTCCTCTGTAAGCAATTTCTGATCTGGGTTAGAGTAGACTAGATTTGCCGATCTGTGACTGACGATAGAGAGGCACAAATAGGCCACGTTGTTTGATTTGTTGAGTGTGGTTAATAACTAAAGGAGACATCTCCCTTGATTATGGAAAATAACACGGGATCTTCCAATTATCCTCAACAGGGACACTATTGCATTTGGGGCTTAGGCAGTACAGTTGTTATTGTGTGAGACTGTCCCATGAGTTGCAGGACATGTAGTGTCCTTAGTCCTTACTCATTAAATGGCTGTAGCTCCCACCCCCATCATGGTGACAATAAAAATGCCTCCACCCCACATTTCCAGATGCTCCCCCACCCCCAGGGATGGTAATGTCACCACCAGTTGGGAACCACTGTGCTTGTTCACAATGGAAAATAACTTTTCTTTATTTGAGGGGAAGTCGATTGGCAAATGTTTATGTTGCACACCATAGGAAGTGTTAATTATAACTGTTAATTATACCTTTTAATTATGAGGTAATATTTTCTGCATCAAAAGAGTTTGTGACATAAAGTGAGATTATACCCTAGACTCCTAGGATTTTAGAGATGGAAGAATCTGAAGGGTGATCCATTTCAGACTTTGGCAGTTAACTTTCGTGGCCCTTCACTATGTCTTCCCCTGCAAACCATGTGCATTCTATAGGAGAGGAGACGCTGATGGCCCTGGGTGGGAACTTCTTTCAGCCAGGCTACTTTGACCTAAAAATATCCCATTCTCCAGCCACTTGTGAAGTAGTTATATAGATTTTTTAATAGGACATATTAAGACCAGTCTTTCAGTGCGCCTGAATTGTGGAGGAAGTGGGAGGCAACACAGTGTATTGACTAGGAGCTCAAACTCTGGAGTCGGAGGGCCTGGGCTCTGTCCTTGCTGCACCTCCTGCCAGCTGAGAGGCTTTAGCAATGTTGCTTCATCAGCCTCAGGTTCCTCATCTATAAAGTGGGGAAATATTAACACCCACCTCATAAGGGTGTTGCAAGAATTAGTGGGAATCCTGGTAAAGTGTTTTGTACAATACCAGGACAGAACATCTGATTATCATAGTGATATTGATATTATTTATAATAATAATACATATTATTAAGAAACGTTGGCAGCTAGTTGCATTTTGTAAGAACTTTACTCAGTAGTCCAGTAATGATGTCACAAATGGCTATTTTGGCAAAGCATCATTATTTTGGGGCAGGCATGGTGGACTTATTTCATCCTTAGTATAACAAAAATAAATTACTAAGAATTGTGATATAAAGCTCCAGGGTACTAGGCTTATAAAAATTATCTTGCTAAAATAGCAGGAGTCACTGGATTTCAGTGCCAGGAGGTGCCATCTGGTCCAGCTCCTTTATTTGAGATAAGTCACTTCGTCAAGAATTTCTTTGTGATGGAGTGGAGAGGTAGAAATAATGTAAACAATCAGAATGCATGTATACGCCTTCTCAGGGAAGGCTCCAGGCAGCACTGGCTTACCAGCCACGTGGTGAGGAGGTTGTTTTCATGGAGCAGGGAAGCTGGCCTTATTACTTATTCCATTTTATGTCCATAGAACGTGGTGAAACTGATGCGGGGTCTTCTCCAGTGCATGATGAGACAGGTAGGCGGAAAACGACAGATGTATTTTTGGGTCATCTGAGTGGGCACTGCATATTCATGGTGACAACTAACACTCTTAAAGTGTTTTGAACTTTTCTTCTCAAGATGAAGAGAAATTGAAAATATTTTGCTTACTTTCTCCTTTTAAAATTATCTTCAGTAATTTTATTATGCTATTGAACCAGAGTCAAAGAATACTTTCTCAGAATCTCTTTTCAAGAGTTAACTTGTGTAAAAGGAGAACGTGCCCTTTTTTTTTTTAAACAGGGAAGAAAACGTTGTTTTTAAAAGCCACTCCTAGAAAGCCATGTACTATTGTTTATTCTGTTGAGTTTATAAAAGGGTTTCTTTTGAGTTGAAATGCTTGAGTTTTTAAAACTTGACATTAATATTATTGGTATTTTCAGTGAGGGGTAAATAAAACAATTTGTTGAGCATGTACTGTATACAGAACATCATACTAGGATCTACACAGATCCCAAGATAAATATGATACAGTCCCGACCCTTAATTGGCACGTGCCTCAGTAGTCTTCAAAGACGACATTGCTCTTTCCCTTTCAACATAAGGAAACAAGATTGGAAATTTAAAGAGGAAGAGGAGGGTCCTCTCCCTCCCCTCTTCCCTCCCTCTCATTGAGTTCCTACTGTGTGTCACAGCTCATGCTGGAGATATCAGACAAGGAAACCCTGCGGCTTGACCCCTCAGCCCTGCAGAACTTGTTAAAATGGCACTGGGCTCAGACATTTCTGGTGATGGGCAGGAAGAGTCCCCCGCACAGCCTCTCTGTGTGGTGCTCACTAGTGAACATCCATCCCCTGCCTTCCATCCCCCTGGCTCCCAGAGGTAACAGATAAAAGGTCTAGATCCAAGAGATTGACCTTGGCAGCCATGAACCCCTTAGTTGCGAGCAGCCGACTTGCTTTCTCAGGTGGATAAAGTGGAGAGGTTCAAGCACACTCAGAGTACCAAGGACAGCCTGCATGCCAAGTACGACACCGCCACCTGCAGCACCGTGGTAGGCGACGACCAGTGGGGCCACCTCCAGGTTGATGCCACCTCCCTCTTCCTCCTGTTTCTGGCCCAGATGACTGCCTCCGGTGAGCCAGGGCTGATTGACCTCATTGTACTGGGAGTGACAATCCAGAAGGGGGCGGGGAGGGGCAGGCATTGATCAGTATTCAAAATAAGCTATTTCTGTAAAGAAAAAGCATGCTTCTTTTTGCGTTGCATTATGTGCGCTACTCTGTGGCTCTGTTTGACAGTCAGCCTCCTGAACCCTTGTAAGACGAGGGCCATTGCGCCAGCTCTGTCAGCATCTCACTGGTTGATCCCAAAGCTTCCTTGCTGTCTCTGTTGCCTAATTATTGGACCAACCTAGATCAGATCTACGTTCAACAGTTCAAATATCTGCAGACGGTGTCATGCTCCATTTTAGAGTTTTTTTTCTTCTCCAGGAGTAGCAAGCCCTTCCACTCTTCCTCTCACTACCCTGTCACCCTCTTTAGACACACCCTCGTTTATCCAAATTATAAACAAACAACATAATTTCTAGAAGTCAGCAGTGTGCCCAGAGTTGTCTTTCAGTCCATAGCACCCATGGTGGGCAGAAAACTTCTGGGTGGTGAGCATTGTTCTCGTTGAAGCCCAAGCTGTTGGCTTTCATGGAGGCCTGGACACCAGGCCTCTTGAGCTCCAAGCTGCTGCCCTGCTCTGTGCACCAAATAGCCTCAAGTTAGGTCACTTAGCTGCTGTGTCTCAGAGTTCTTATCTCCAGTCCCCTAAATTCACGCTCCTGAGTTAGAGGCTTCCCATTTATTTCAGGCTGCAAATGTGAAACTCTAAAAATAGGAGAAGTCAGTAAATAATACTGTTATGGCTTCGTGAATAAACCAGGCACTTTAAAAAATATGTTTTGGTTATGAAAGTTAATATGAGCTCACTGTAGATATTTTGGAAAATATAACGAAATACATAGAAAAAAAATCTCACTGCCAATTTTCATTTGAATGTGTCTCCTGCAAGTTTTTTTTTCTATGCATTTTAAAAACATATTTAAGGTCATACTGTATGCATAAATATAGTCTTTTTATTACATAGCATTATAACTTAACCATTTCCCCCTTGATATTACAAGCTGTTTATAAACATAATTTTAGTGACTTTATCAGTGGATATTCCATAATTAGTTTAACTATTCCTTTATTCTTTTTTTTTTTGCTATTATAACTATGTTGCAATACCAACTTTGACCCCCATCTCTATTTGCTTCCTTCCCTTAGTTAGATATCATTCAAAGGCTACTCATACTTATTGCAAAATTGTTTTCAGAGCAGTTTACTAGTTAAACTTCCCCCAGTGATGTTAAGGGTGCATATCTTACTGTAACCATACCAGCTTCAAGAATTCATACATTAAAAATATATGTTGGGGGCTTCCCTGGTGGCGCAGTGGTTAAGAATCCTCCTGCCAATGCAGGGAACACGGGTTCGAGCCCTGGTCCAGGAAGATCCCACATGCCACGGAGCAACTAAGCCCGTGCGCCACAACTACTGAGCCTGTGCTCTAGAGCCCGCGAGCCACAGCAACTGAGCCCACGCGCCTAGAGCCCGTGCTCCGCAGCAAGAGAAGCCACCGCAATGAGAAGCCTGCGCACCGCAACAAAGGGTAGCCCCCGCTCACTGCAACTAGAGAAAGCCTGTGCACAGCAACAAAGACCCAATGCAGCCAAAAATTAATTAATTAATTAATTAATTAAAAAAAATAAAAGTACATGTTGGAACTCTGCTCAATATTCTGTAATAACCTAAATGGGAAAAGAATTTGAAAAAGAATAGATACGTGTATATGTATAACTGAATCACTTTGCTATACACCTGAAACTAACACAACATTGTTAATCAACTATACTCCAATATAAAATAAAAATTTAAAAATCCAACAGGAAAACCAAAAAAAAAAAAAAAAAAAACAACATGTATTTGTCATAACCAGCTATACATTCAAGGACCCAAGCAAAAAACCAGCTCTCCTGGTCACTGCCTGCTTTAGCACGTTGATGTAGCCGCCTGGGCAGATCCTGGGAGCTGGCCTTTCCATGAGGTGAAAAGCCATCTCCTGTAGTTGAGGGCTCTACTTTCCCCATCTGCCATTGGGGAAAAGTACCCGCCCTTTGGCTCACTCAAAGATAAGCCAGTGGTTGCTCTGGGCTAAAATGCTTGCTTTGTGGAATCTTCTCTGCACAAATCCAACACATACCCAAAAGCCCCACATCTTCTCTTTCAATCCTTTCTACTTCTAGGCACACACGTAAAAGTGGAGCCATTCTTTCCTTCCTCCCTTCCCTCCCCGCATCCTTCCTTCCTTCCGAGATTAGACATTAACTGTTACAGTTTACTTCATACTTAATTTTTGATGCCCTAGTAAGAAAAATGAAAATGAGGGTAAAAGGATTTATTTCCTAGTGTAATATTTGTAATTTGTAATTGGCAGCTCTCTCTTCACAACATAATTCCGTAACTCCATTGTTTGTTTTTCTTTACTAGGCTTACGTATTATTTTCACTCTTGACGAGGTGGCCTTCGTACAGAATCTTGTTTTTTACATAGAAGCTGCATATAAAGTCGCTGTAAGTGTCAAACCCAGTGTTTTTTTTCAGGTGTCCCAGTGTCAAAAAGAATAAAAATCATACAGCTCTTTGAGGGCCAGGCTGTTTGGGGCTGACCAGAAGGTTAGCAAGATTAGAGCTATAAGATTACGTCACCTCTGCACACAAAGTGATCATTTCTGTCCAGGAGCTCAGTTGGGGAGCTTTTGTTTTTGGAATGTGCCACATGCTCTGTTTGAATCCATCACGCTTATTTTAAATAAGACTCTAAAATGTCCTGTGGCACGTCCACAGGCCAGCCTGAATCAGGATGGAGGGCAACACCATCGGCACCTGGGCAGGAGCTGCGGTGCCGTGTGGATCACCCCAGGCAGCCCACAGGTAGAGAAGCTGGAGCCAGATGTGTGCCCTGGGCCAGGTGTGTGCGGGTGCAAATATGTAGAAACTCAGTTCCTCCAGGCTTTTGTCTGCTACAGAGAGTGGAGCCTGACACACTTCTAGAGAACAGCTAAACTGTAAAGCTGACCATAAGAGCAGTAAGGAAAGGGTAGAGTTTGTTTTTTTGTTTTTTTGTTTTTTTTTTAAAAAAAAGCCATTAAAGCAAGGATCAGCAAACTTTTTCTGTAAAGGGCCAGAGAGTAAATTTTTTCAGCTCTGCAGTCTCTGTTGCTGCTACTCAACTCTGCCATTGTACCACAAAAGCAGCCATAGGCAACTCGTGAACTCGTGAACGTGGCTGTGTCCCAAATAGACTTTATTTACAAAAAACAGGTGGCAAACTCTTTTGGTCCAAGGGCCGTAGTTTGCTGACCCCAGGTCTAAAGCGGTGATTCTCAGCCAGGGTCAGTCTTCCCCTCCCAGGGGACATTTGGCAATGTCTGGAGACGTTTTTGGCTGTTACTCTGGGGAGAGTGCTACTGACATCCAGTGGGTGGAGGCCAGGGATTCTGCTGAACATACTACAGTGCACAGGACAGCTCCACACACAGAGAATGATCAAGCTCCAAATGTCAGTGGTGCCGAGGTTGACAAACCCTGGTCTAAAGAAACTTGGGAAGTCTGTGGAAAGGGCGGGACTTTAGTTGGACCTCGGTGGATGAGTAGGGTTTAGATTGGCAGAAGGGAGGGAAAAGGGTGTGGGAGTAGCAGGAACAGTAACAGAGGCAGGAACAGGCTGTGAGCATGGGAACAGCTTGGGGACAAGGGGTGCAGAGTGAAGGAGTATTCTTAGGGTGAAAGCTGAGTACTTAAGAATAGCAGAAAGTAAAGTCAGCTTGTGGACGTGCAGGAGGTGGGGCTGGATAATAGAGGTATGGCCATACAGAGAGAGAGATTTGAACGTGATCCACTAGGGAATAAACAGGTCGTCATTTTAGACTCTTATGCTGGGGAGTGAGCTGATCAAAGAAGTTTTTAAGGATAAGTCAGTCACTTGGCTCCAAGGTTGGAGTGAGGATGGGTTGGAGTGGAAAGGCCCAGCTGTGAGGAGTACTAAAGGAAGGGGTCCTGGGGCTTGGCGACAAGGCCTGCTTGGCAGGGAAGAGTCTGAAGTCACTCTCGTGTGTCTAAGTCTAAAATTTCTCATTTTGAAAATGTTCATCTTTCTCTATAATAATAAATGCCAAAATTTTGGCATTGGTCCTGTTCTTCTTGGGTTGCAATCTTTCAGTAGTGCATATAGCATTATTTCAAAACGGTATCCAGTGCTTGGGTTTCTTCAGTGAAAATATAAACTATAAAAGTTAGGTATGCATGTGTCAAGTCCTCTATGTGGACGGGCTGTTCTAAGCCAGTTCCTATTAATTTGTTTCAAAATACCAGGAAAGTTCAGTATTCTGAGCCTCAGTTTTGACTTTGGCTCCTGTTAGTTGCTGAGCATTTTTTCCCCAAGAGGTAATGTTAAAAATAGGTATTAAATTATTTTAAATGGTTTGGTTGGCTTCACCTAGTTACAACCCATTTGTTAAAGTTTCTTTATTCCATCTTACAATTTAATACAAGTTCAAACGTATTAGATAAGTAAAGGGCAGCCTTTTAACATAAAATGTTCTGGTCTCTACAAGTCAAGAGTTTCTTACAAATTACTAACTTTAGAAGTAAGAAAATTGAGAGTGTCTTTGTATGCATTTTTGTTCCACTTGAGTATTTACTTCCAAAACTCTACCCAGAGGTCAAATGAACTGAAATCGAGAACACAGCTCGAATATGTAAAGCCATGAATTTAGTAGCCTTCGAGAAGAGATATTCATGTTTCTTTATGCCTGCAGCGACATGAACGAATCATTTTTCCATAGCACTTTTCATATACCTCTTTTTCCCGTTTTCTCCCACAGGATTATGGAATGTGGGAACGTGGAGATAAGACCAATCAGGGCATTCCAGAACTGAATGCAAGCTCTGTAGGAATGGCCAAGGTGACAGTCTCGTCCTGTTTGTTCTTCCTTCTGTGCATCTTTAACTGCTTTGGTTTGGTTCTCATCATTAGGGGTTTGGATTTGATCTGATTAGCATATTTTTCAAAAGTCAGCAGCAAGTATGGAATTCAAGTGGCACATGTACCCCAGCCAACTGAAATTATAGGTAAAAAAATGTAGGTTTCTTACACCGAAATCTGCATGTACCTGAAAATAAGTGCATTCCCTCCTTACTATCCATTGTTATCACCCACGCATCTAAGCTCTTGCTGTTGTCGAAGAAGCTGGATGTATGATGTCTAGTCTTCTTTTCTGGGTCATAAAGGGGAATGAAGAATATGACCACTTTGTAGGACAAGACTCACAAGTTTTAAAGTCTACAGGGTCAGGTGAGGCGAGTAATATAAACAAGTGAAGCTGGCCAGATAGAAAAATATCAGGGGGTATTGAGGATGCTGCAAACTCTCTCTATAGGTATTCTAATTCAAAATCATTTTAAAAACTTCCTCCGGCCAAACAAAATGTGCCTGTAGGGCAGATTCAGCCTGCTGGCCACCAGTTGACATGTCTTGCCCTAGACATTTAGCACGCCTCCTCCCTCCCCTCTTCCTCAAGACTGAAGCATAATTTTAGACAGAGTAAAGACTCCAGAACTAGAATTTTTAAAGCAACAATAAATTTGCTCTGTTAAGGTCAACTGACAGAAAACATACTTAATACTAAAAAAAGTTAACATTCTTAAGTGCCAAATATGCTAATGTTAGAAGTCAACCGCTAAAATAGGTGAAAGAAAAGCCGCCCATGAATTTAGCCCTCCACCCCTTACACACCAATGCTGTGTTGTTAATGTTTCATTTTTGGGTAGAATAGTAATTTCATTTTGGGAAATGGTTTTCCATTTTCTCTTTCTTGTTCCTGCAGTGAGCAGCAAAACACAGGAAAGCTCTTATCCACTGAAAATAAGGATAGAACACGAGTATAAGACACTTTAGTGGATTTTAAAGATTTGTTTTATCACCTTTGGGAAAACATATATGCTAGATTGCTTAATGAAAAAGGGGTGCCAGATATGGGAGTGTATGTGTACTAGAAAGAAAAAGTAATTCATACCTGTGCTTGTAGGCAGCCCTAGAGGCAATTGACGAACTGGACCTTTTTGGAGCCCATGGAGGTCGCAAGTCCGTGATCCACGTTCTGCCTGATGAGGTCGAACACTGCCAGGTAATGGCTCAAGGCTCTCACGTTCCAGAGAGTAGGGAAGGAGACTCATGAAGTGGAAGACTTGGGCTCCAGTTCAGATCCTCACCTTCCTAGCTTGATGGTACTTGGCTTCTTTGAGTTTCAGTTCCCTCATCCATAAAATGGGTATACTGGGACCTTCTCCTCCTGCTGCACAAGGTGGTCATAAGGATCAGAGTAAATCAACTTAGTTTGTCAGAGTACTTTGTAAACCAGAAAGGACTGTGCAAACATAAGACACAGTGATGATGTTGTATATGGAGTCAATAATCAAGGCAACCTTGTTTCGTTGGAGGCAAAATCGGTTTTATGTTTTTTGAGCATGTAGGTGGTTTTCTCTCAGGTTTATTTCTGAGGTCCCCAAATTGGATGACTAGCAGGCAGTAGTTCACTTGGGGAGGGAGTGGGAATGGGCAGAATGGATGGTGGAGGAGAGATGATATGGGAGAAATGGCAAGTTAGTAAAATCTCCCTGAAATACCAGTCAGAGAAAGGTGTGATTTGATGCAGATTAGGGGACTCCATTTAGCAGACAGTAGGTCACCAGTTGCTGACACATCAGCAAACTCTTATTTAGTGAGGGCTTACTGCATGCCAGGTACTGTGCTAGAGCTGTGGGAGTGAGGTACATAAAAACCTGTAAGCAGAGCACTTCCGGTGGGAGTGTGTGTTTCAGGCAGAGAGCCGAGGGAGAGTGACTAATTAAAGAACTGGGCTTGGGGGTCAGTTGGCTATAGCAAATGAAGCTTTGTTCTGAAGCTGAAGGGCTCCCCCCCATATTTGACTCCTTCTAGCTCTTTCCATTTCCCTCCATTATATAGTCCTTAATGCGGAGTCTGCTATTTCTTTGAGTGTGGTTTAATAAAGTCAAGCTGGTATGCATCTTAATAGATGTGTAGTCCCTAGTGGAGATTGCATGAGCTCTGTAGCCAGCTGGACCTGGGTTAGAATCCTAGCTCTGTTGCAGACTGGCTGCATGCCCTTAGGCATGAGTCTCTGTGTCTCAGAGTCTTCACGTGTGAATTGGACATAGTTCTCGAATTCCTTCTTCATACAGAAGATTTAATAAGCTTATGTTTGCAGGGGTCTAGTCCCATGTCTGTACATGTTAGATCTCAGTGTTAGCTCCCTTCCCTTCCCAAACTTTTCTTTATAATTTCACCTTCCTTTAGTTTACAGTACCTAATCCAACCACCTTATAATTGAGGCCATATTATAGTGCCACTAGGTAACCCATTCTTTCTAGGACTAAACTAATTCTGTTTTGACTAAACCATTTTGCCTGTTCGTGTGGTCTTCTGAATTTGACTCCTTTAAGTCACCCAATCCAACTGGTCACATTCCACAGAAGCCAGACATTTCTCCAGGCTGGTCCCATATGTGTGTTCTTCTCTGTCTCTTGTCTTCACAGCCAGGACACGCTAGCCTACTGACAAGGTAGTCCTTAGTCCCTTCCCTGCATGTCCTAAAGGCCCAGCGAAGTCAACAAAAGGCACGAAAGGAAGGGAGAAAACAGTTCTCAGCACGGGCTCCAGGCATACTACTGCTCTCCCCAGCCCCCTTTTCTCCTGCAAGGAGCAGGAAGCATTGGCTGGGTAGCGAGGTCGCCCAGCAGGGGCCATGTTGATAGGAAAAAGCTCTACTAAAAATTGGCAAACTCATTCAAATGTTTCCTTGGGGTAAAGTCGTTGTTTCTAGATACTGTATGTAACTATTAGTGCTTCCGAGGTTAAAGCCACCTGTTTGTTTTTCGTTCAGTCTATTCTGTTCTCCATGCTGCCAAGAGCATCGACATCTAAAGAGATTGATGCTGGGCTTCTTTCCATTATTTCTTTCCCGGCCTTTGCAGTGGAAGATGTGAACCTTGTGAATGTGACCAAAAATGAAATTATTTCCAAGCTCCAGGTAAGCATTGGTCACACTGGTGCCCTTCTGCCCTGTGCTAAGTGCCCCTTTCAGACAGTGACGTGGAGCAGCTCACCCAGGCCTTGGTTCTCCATGAGGTCAATTGCTCAGTATCTAAGTCGACTCACGATTGAGGTATCCAAAGCTGAGTCTGGATAAGTCTTGGAGTGATCAATGCCTTGGTTCTCTTTCTAAGTAGCAGAGCTTCAGTTCAAGCTGGCACCTTTAAACCCCAATTCGTATCACTCCCGTACTTCTAAGGCAGAGCTTCTTAATCCTTTAGAGATCCCAGACAGACTCTTTTAAGAATCTCTTGAAAGGTAAAGTCCCCGCCAGAAAAAAATGTACATGTCCCAATATCCTCAAACTTTACACACAATTTCTGGGGACTTGGAGATCCCAAAGTTAAATTGAGGTTAAAAAAAATCCCTGCTCCGAGGTGAAATGCAGGCACTATGACACATTACACCAAACTGAGAAGGTTATTCAGTACTCCAGCCAACTGAAGTTATCAGTAAAATGATTGAATAATGTAAGTTTCCTAAACTGAAATCTGCATGTTGATGATCCTACTTAGATTCGGTGAAAAATGCTTTTAGCCTTTGGAAACAAAGGGGTAAAGGGTCTCCAACCATATCCCCAATAGAAGGCACTGTCTCAGTTAGGGGCCAGTGGAGAAAACAGAACCTCTTTAGTTTGTGGAAGTAGGCAGGGAATTAATGTAGGGAATGAAGTGTTTCAAGGGGAGCAGTTCAAGACCGGACCTCCCAGGATGCCCCGAACACTACAGGGCTGGCCACTAGGAGCGTGCCTGCCTCCATGGCCGGTGCTAGAGCGGCCCCACGTACTTAAGAAACTGGGCAATGGACACCCAAAACTGCGATCCAGGGATTAGGGAGGCAGATTCAGGGAGCACTGCCACTGTCCTTCTTTCTTGACCCCCGAGAAGCTGGAGTGGAACACTGGAGCCTGCAGCAGGAAAACCAGCAGCGATGGCCCTAAGCCACAGGAAGCCCCACCATCTCCCTCACCTACTTCTCGCCGGGTGCAGGGTTCTTTGCATCCAGAGCCTAACGCGAGGAGTCTGGAATGTCCTGTGGCTTTCCAGTCTTTCCAGTAGAAGCAGTCCAATCAATCCACGTATCTGCCTTGGTGGCTTCTCCAAGCAGTAAGGGTCCCTTTGCATCTTTGCACGATACAGCAAATCAGAATGAAAGGATGGTCATTCAGTGAAGTATCGGTAATTAATCTCTCAGCCCTGACTGCCACTCTAATGGAAGGTTTTGGCATTCCCTTCCAAGCACTGATCAAACCTGAATTTACTTTATTACTTAAAAATAAGTTTTTGTACTGATAGCAAAGAGCATTTGGTACCCATTTTGTTACTAAAAGATTCATGGGAAAGGGGGTGAAGGGCTGACTTGAATCAAAGAGGCAAAGAAATTCTTCTGTTTCATCAAATGCATCTTTTTTCTTTATCTTCTTAGGGGCGTTATGGATGCTGTCGCTTCCTTCGAGATGGTTATAAAACCCCAAGAGAGGTTGTATTTAAAGATTGTTTCTTCTGATTCCTTAACTGCTTCATATCTAAGTTGCCACTGTGGTGTTCTCCCTCTGTTGATTATAAAACTTACATGTTGGAATATTGGAAGGAAGTCTTAATTTTGGAGTCAGCAAGCTGGAGTTAGGCAATAGAATAGTAAGATCATCTGGAGGACAGCAAGCTGGTGGTTTAAAACCAGCTTGTAGACAAGGACAAACAGTTCTGTGGCTCACACTTTTTTTAAAAGGCTACCTGTGGCCTCCTTGGGTTCCTTTGCCATAGTGACTGATAGAATGATATCAATAAAACAGATAGTCTGCCCAGCACTGTGAGAGGCAAATTGCTATTTATTTGTTATAGAGATATAGTAAGCTTAAAATAATAAACTACCCAGGAGTGTTGTGTACATTTGATTTACTTTTCTGAAATTTTACCATGGAAAACTGCCAAAAATAGCATCTCCCCATTATAGCAGAATCCTAATCATGCCAGCCTCAAAGCTCATTGAATCAGAAAGCAAGGGACACCCAGTGAGGTATAGTGGTATTATGTATGTAATCTGACATTACCTTTTAGAGGGTTTACCTGTTTGGTTCCAGGACCCAAACCGATTGCATTATGACCCTGCTGAACTCAAGCTCTTTGAAAACATTGAATGTGAATGGCCTGTGTTCTGGACTTATTTCATAATAGATGGGGTCTTCAACGGTGATGCTGTTCAGGTGAGAAAATGCTGGGTGTTGTGTTGGTAATCAGCATTTTCATTCCACTGGTGTGCTGATTATTATTAGAACATAGGGTTATGCAAGAATTCAGGGCACTGTGTCAGTTATCTGTCACTGCTGAACAAACTTTCCTAAAACGTAGTGAATTAAAACAATAACTATTTTGTTTGCTTATTATTCTCCAATTTGGGCAAGGCTCAGCTGGGACAGGTTTTCTCTGCTTTACCTAGTGTCACCTGGGATGGTTCAGTGGGGCTGGAGGATCTACATCCGAGATGGCCTCCCTCACATGGTTGGCAGCTTGTTGGCCCAGACCTTAGTTCTCCACGTAGCTAGCTTGAGCTTCTTACAGTATTGCAGTCTCTGGACAGTTAAGCTTTTTACATGGTGGTCATCTTCTCCCAGAATGCAAAAGCAGAAGCTGCCAAGCTTTCTTAAGGTTTAGGTCTGGAACTGGCAAAGTGTCAACGTCTGTTGCATTCTGTTGTTTAAGGGCTATTGTTGCCAAGCCAGGTTTGTTTTGCCAGAGTGCAACAAGCAAGCCAAAAGGCTGAGATGCCGAGGTTTGCGGCAAAAAGAGGGTTTATTCGCAAGGTAGCCATGCAAGGAGAAAGTCTCAGGTCTACCTGAGCGAAGGCAAGGGGCTCGGTGTATTTATGGGATAAAGAATAAAGCAGCAGGGCGGTCTGAGGCTGGGGAAAGGTGATTGGAAAAAGGTGCAGTAATTGTCATTCTGCCCAAGTGTAACTAGGCTACAGGGCTCTGCATGTTCCAAAATGGAGGTGCTTAGCATGCTCTGAGGGTGGAGTTTTCAGCCCTCTGATGCCACAAGGTCAGCGGACACTTGGGCATGCCCAACTGGAGGGTCAGTGGTCCTAACCAGTCTTAACCAGATCAGTTGGAACCAGACACAGCTGACTCCAAGTTCCTAGACAACAACTCGGGCAAACATCTTATTATTCAGGCTAAGTGCTGCTTGGAGGACTTGCAAGTAATAAAAGGACTTTCATTAGTGAAGGCAGGTTACAGGTAAAATGGATTTGACTAATGATTACCCTTGGTTTCAGTCCCCCCTATCTTTTGATCATTCCTCCATCTTAAGGGAAGAAGGGCGATTACCACTCTGGCTACTTCCTGCCGATAAGGGGCATAGACCCAACTAGGGCTTGTGGAATGAAACTGTTTAGCACTCATTTGAAAATATTCGTTTGTTCCCAGTTTCAAGTTAACATTTTGATCCCAATAAACAAATACCACCTATGTGCCAGCTGTCAAGGCATTCATAGGCCCAAGATTGGTAAACCATAGACAAAGATGTAGCCTGAGGGGGCACATAGAATGCCAGACATTGTTAAAACTTAGGCTTTTATTTTTAGGGATTTTATCTAGGATAAGCCAGGGATCAAGTGTCTTACCCTTTTCCATATTGGAGTGTCTTGATCATTATCAGTTTGGCTGAAACAATTAGATATTAAATATGGAAGGGACACAGGCTGGGAAAAGTTAAGTATGGTTTCTATAATATCCTGACCATGTAGAACCTTGACAAGGGTAGATGCCAGGGTCATTTTTTTTTTTTAATCTGAGGACACAAGGAGAGGACCAAATTTCGGCTTAGGATAAAACAGGTGACAGGAAATTCTCTGTTGATTAGCCTAACCCAATGTGTTAACATCTGAGGGCCTTTTATCCTAAGTCATTCAAGGGGAGGGCACTACATAAAGGCTGGAGGACTAGGAGGCGGGGTTCATCGGGGGCCACCAAACAGTCTTCCACAGACGTACAGGTTTTGTTGTTGCTGCTGTTCTTTTCAGACCAGCCGTGGTTTTGCCGTCTTTAAGGGTACTCTTAGCTAATGTCTTAATTAATGTATCAGCCTCCTAACTGGTCTCCCAGCCTCGCTTCCTGCTGTTTCTCCACACCATTGCCAGAGAGATCTTATTAAGAAAGAGATTATGCTACTGCTTCGCTTAAAAGCTTTGAATGGCTTCCTGACTGCTTTTGGGATGAGGTACAAGCTCTTCACATGTTTTGTAGGATCCCGTAAGATCTGGCCCTCGTTTTCACCAGGGTACCCCCAATTTTTTGTTACTTATTTCCTTTCTTGAGTTCTGTAATCCAAGCACATGGAAACTTTTTCAGTCCTTTGAGCAGGCCATGCTGTCTCTCCCCTCCTCTCAAATGCCCAGGATATGCTTTCAACCCCCAACTTCCCCTCCCTACTTCACGTGATTCGTTTTAAGTGTCTCCTTTCAGAAAGCCTAAAAGCTGGGTCAGGTGCCCCTTTTATATGCCCCACGGTTCTTATAACAGCTTGGCACCTGTAACTCTATGTCCCACTTAGTTGTCAATGGACCCTGGTAGAGATGGTCTCTATCCAGTTCACTGGTGTATGCCCCATGCCTAGTACATAGTAAGTACTCAGTGAATATTTGTTAATGCAGCATTCATATGTTCAAGACAGATTTCTTTAGCATTTGCTGCCGTGCATACTTTGGTGAGCAGAACAGACCTGTCCTCATGAAGTTTATGGGACTGACAAACTCAAACACTTGGGTGTTTTTTTAATTGTTCAGATCACATGTTCTGGGGTAGGATATGCAATCTAAGATTCGTTTTAGTTTTTGAAAGCTGCCTCTATTGAGGAATGCAGAGGTGTTTCAGAAGCGGCAGTAAACTTCAAATATTAATGTTCCCCCTTTGTTGATTCTCACTCTTATGCTTTAGTGATTATCTCGGTTCTTACGTTTTCTGTCTTTTTATCCCAAGACTGAAAGATCTCAAAAAGATTGAGTTGGAATTTCGATTATGAACAAGCTTGACAATTATCAGAAACAACAACAGCAAAAAAAAGCTAAGGAGACAGAAAAGCCTGTTTAGTACCTTATTTTGTAGGTCTCACAGAATTTACTTCTCTTAGCCCCCTGTGCTGCCTCTTCCACTTGCTGCCCAGTCACATTTTAAAGTGATGCACCCTGTCGTGCTTTGCTGTCCATAAATTTCAAACGAAAAGAAAATGAGATCTGGAAGGCATTTGACTGGGCTCTCCAAAGATGAAATGTGTCAGATAGCTGGGTGGCTGTTAAGGGTTTTTTTCTCTCCATTTCCCTTTTAATGTATAGGTTTTTATCACTGCCTTTTTAATTTAATAGAAATGTTTACATCAACAGCTTTTACTGAGTAGCACGTCCTAAAAATTGGGGTACATGGATCATAGGACCTACACTTTTCTTCACATCTTATTCGTTCAGCAAATACTTTGTGAGCAATAAATGTTTGAACAAGGGCTTCTTCAGTGGAAAACTACCAGCAGGTGGAAATGGGATGCACTGCTTAAGATCTGGCCTCCACTCCATAAAGCTTATAGTCTAGCTGGTGAGACAAAATTTAAATATGTGAGAAGTTAAGAGTGAAGTATTTAAATCACGAATTAAAGACAACACATAAAAGGCCAGTCGCATTTAGCTCCTCCTAACATTTGCTCTCAGCCAGAGTCCAGGTTCCTCCTGCAGCCCTTGAGCTGAAGGTATTTGTGCATTTCTTAGCCTTGTGTCCTACTTCTGATCTGTTTGTTGCCAAGAGCTGTTTTTCTGTGTTGCACTGCTGTTTCCTACCGTGGGGCATGGGGCTATTTTCCAGGTCCAAGAATACCGAGAGGCCCTGGAGGGAATATTAATCAGAGGCAAGAACGGGATCCACCTGGTGCCTGAGCTCTACGCCATCCCGCCTAACAAGGTAACCAGGTGCTGCTTATCTAGTACAAAGTGAGATGGTGCTTGACCTTTTGGTATTTTTCATTCCCCCTTCAGACCTAATACTTTTTCTCCAGGAGAAGTGGTTTCTAAAGCCTTCAGTAGTGTTCCTGTTTATCACAGGAGTTACGGCTTTGGAGCCATGCTTGACCTGGCTGGTGCCCAAGGGAGGCGTTAGTTGAGGACCTTCAGAGGATACCTGTCCTTCTCTGAGCCCAAGGCCACACAGGCCCTAAAAAGCACAAAACACTGTTAGGCACCATGTTCTCACACATTTCCACGGAAGAAGAAACCAGACAGAATCTCCCTGGGAGAGGGGGAGAGATGTTAGGCATACCTCGCTTTACTGCAACTTCGCAGATAACTGCGTTTTTTTTTTTAAACAAATTGAAGTTTGTGGCAACCCTTAATTGAGTTCTTCCAATAGCATTTGCTCACTTCGTGTCTCTGTCACATTTTGGTAATTCTTACAACGTTTCAAACTTTTTCATTATTACTATATTTGTTATGGTGACGTGTGATCGGTAATCTTTAATGTAACTACTGCTGAACTTGATGAAGGTTCAGATGATGGTTAGTATTTTTTAGCAATAAAATATGTTTAAGATACGTACATTTCTTTTAGACATAATGCTATTTCACACTTAATAGATTACAGTATAGTGTGAACATAACTTTTATATGCAATGGGAAACCAAAAAGTTTGTGTGACTCCCTTTATATTCATTTTATTGCAGTGGTCTGGAACCGAGGTCTGCCTGTATAGGGTAGCTGAGAATCTCTTCCTTTGAGTCAAGCAGTTCTGAGCTAGAGCTTGAGTAATCACTTAGAAGCCATTCTGTATCATGAAGAGGGAAACTGGCCAGTTCCAAGAAGATGCCCAAAGATAGTTTTGTTCTATCCACTTTCCTAACTTGGGTCATGATGGACCTATATATCTTAATGGGAAGATTTCCCCATACATATCTCATGTTTAGCAGAAAAGAATTCTCGATTCAAGGCTATTTCTCTTTTGAATGTTCCTGTTGCTTCAAAGCTTCATTATTGCATTTTGGGGAGGAAGAGATTTCAGAGAGCAGTGTCCTTCCCCCGGTTGACAGGGCCTGCACTAGAGCGTAACCCTGCTGTCACACAGCAGCTTAGGTCTACGGGTTTGTGGTTGAATCAGGCTACGAGCACATGGTCAGGGGACTGGCAAAGGCCTTTGAAATTATCTGCCTCAGTTCAGAGAGGCAGAGCTCAGACAGCACTGGGCTGTGCCTGGAACCAGACCCCAGGTTCAGGGCCTCCTCACAACGCCACGCTGCCTCCTAATGGGTGGTGCATTTCCAGGGAATGGAGAGTCCCTCACTGTACAGATCAGGCCATGGAGCCTGCAGGGGCTGTTTTCTTTCTAACTGTTAGAAACCTAGATTTCCTGCAGACGTATTGATTTTACTATGTGTGATGTGTATGTGTTGGTGGGGGGGGGCCTGACAGTGGGGGCTGGGTAGTTACTTCCTAGCAACTGCGTGTTCAGGTTGCTCCTTTTCCAGTATTGAGGCACTTGACAAAACAAAATTAGTAATGGGAGGTAATTTGGAACATGGAAGCATAGCAAGGGAAAATAAATAGCTTCAGGGGTATTTTACCTATTTTATGATAGAGAATAACCATCTATCCATGTTCTACTAAAAGGCACATTTCCTGACTGTAGTAACTGCTAGGTGTTATAAGCTCTCCTTTTCTTTCTGGTGAACAGTTCTGGCTACATGTTGGAAAAGGTTACTCTGCAACTTTTCTCTTCTGATCTCTACACTGACCTTTGTGCTTGTACTTGTCATTTCAGTATCCTCCTTTATCCAGTGTGTTTACACATCAGCTAGGCACCGATTTTGAACGTTCTTTTATTTTGAGCACAGTTTGTATCTGTGCTGGTTCCGGCTGATAGCTGGGAAGGTTCACCCATCACATCAGTAACATGTTGAGACCACTACAGACAGGGCTACCCCGACCCATATGGCACCTTTGTGCAAATTAGAAAAAGAGCCTCACCTTTGGAGTGGCCACAGCCCTGGGCCAAGGCGCCATCCAGCCTGAGTTTCAGCGTCACTCACTTCCTCTGCTGGACAGGCTTTTGCAAGGCGCCACCACCCACGGGGCCTCCATTGGACAGCTCGAGACTAACGCAAGCATACCCAGCAGACTTGCTTGGAGCAGCTGCTCCGGGCTGGGCAGCAGGCTAGGTACTGGGGCACAGAGGGGTCACGACGCCGGCTCTGCCTCTGCGAACTTGCAGGCTAGGGGGGTCGGAGGAGCGAATCCATGGGATGGAGGGCAGACAGAGGACTGCCGGCGGCAAAGGCTTGGTGCATTAGAGGACCTGCAAGCAGGTTGGAAGGACTGAGGTGGAGAGGGGGAGACACATACCTCCACGGGGAGGCAGGAGCCAGCAATGGGTGGGAGGAGGGCAGAGCGAAGCTGTTTTTTGACCCAGATACCTTGTCTACCTTCTGTTCTTTGCATCGACTATTTCCCATTCCAGATCTATGTAATCTTTCTTAACACTACTTACATTTCAAAAAGTTTTAATGTACAGTCTGATTGTAAAAGTAATTCTGCATACTGCAAAACATACAAGATTCTATAGAAAGAAAATATTTCTCCCGAATCTTACTTCCCAAATATAACCACAATGATGTTTTAGAGAATCTCCCTCCACGTATTATCCTATTTGATTATTTTATTACTGGTAACATTTAATTCTGTTCCGTTTATGAGCTTAAGTTTTTCTTAGTTTACTACAGAAAATTTTAAAAAATTTACTGCATATATTAACAACATCACTGATTAATTCACAAGCAGAGAATGACTCGCCTCATGATGTGATTTTCCCCTTTGGAGAAAGATGTGTTTCCTATTTCCTTCAATTGGCTTATGTTTTCTGGAGAAGGAAGTGGTCACTAACATTACCCCCAACCAACGAATGTTGTAATGACCCAAAACCCAAAGGTCAGCATGGAGTTTACAACAGAGAAATTTGCAGACTAACTTTTACAACACGTAGCCAGCACTGTCCATCAGAAAGAGAACTGTAGCTTATTTTGATGAGTCAAAACCCCCAATGGATTCAGCTTTTTGAGTCCCTGATGGAAAATTAGTGATCTAATAGTACAATTGTTTTTCCTCAATCAATAGCGCCACCTTCTGGTAATTTTCTTGCATCTGCACACTGAGTTTATGAACCCCTGAGGAGAGCAAGATAGAAACCTGACTCAGCATCCAGAACTACACTGCCGTGGCTATTGGCTGATGTTTTAGATCATTGTACCCATAATGCAGCCAAATATAAGTATGAGCTGTGACATTTCTTGTTGCCCAGAGCTGTGCTCAAAGACAGCAGGCCTGGCTTCCAGTGCCTATCTCTCTGCCTTTTGCCATCAGTGTGCTTGCGGGAAGAGCACTGGCTGGGACCAGGCCTGGGTTTGAGTTCCACCTCTGCTGCTTTTAGCCACGTGGCCCCCCGCGCAAGGGCCTCAACCTCCATGGCCTCCTTATCCCAGCTCTCGCATAGAATTGGTTTGGAGGATCAAATGAGTGGCATTTTGTAAATCCTCCGTGCGCTCCCCATGTAGTGACGTTGGCCATTTTCTCCTCTGACATTCTGACTTTGGGTTTTCCTCTCTTTGTCAGGTAGATGAAGAGTATAAGAATCCTCACACGGTGGACAGAGTTCCTCTGGGGAAGGTGCCCCATCTGTGGGGTCAGTCCTTGTACATTCTCAGCTCCCTGTTGGCAGAGGTAAGGGACTTGGGGGCTTCACAGACTGGAAACCTTGTGATTGGAAGTTCAGGGGACCCTGGAAGAACACAGGGGCTCTCTGCTCAGTGTGGCTATGAATATCTTTGGCATCTTTTTTTTTTTTAAGATTACATTCTTTTTAAATTTTTTTTTTAAGATTTTTTTTTTTTTGATGTGGACCATTTTTAAAGTCTTTATTGAATTTGTTACAATATTGCTTCTGTTTTATGTTTTGGTTTTTTGGCCGTGAGGCATGTGGGATCTTAGCTCCCCGACCAGGGATGGAACGCACACCCCCTGCACTGGAAGGTGACGTCCCAACCACTGGACCGCCAGGGACGTCCCCCGTCTTTGGCATCTTCATGGCTTTCAAGTCAGCTGGTTGGGGTTGACTCTGAGGCTTGAGACCTAGGCTTGTGTCCGTATTTATAGTAAACCGTTTGGGGCTTAGCTGCAAGCCAAGCACTCTCTGTCCCTCCCCCAGCGCCCCTTCCCACCAGCATTCCTGGTCTGTGGCTAGAACCTGGTTGAGTTGATGGTCGGTAGGAGGGCCGGAAGCTTCTCAGCCAGGATCAGCACATGTATGAAAGATGCAGGGTTTGGGGAACTGCTCCACACGGTCTTAGGTGCAGGAAGCAGGAGGACTCCGACGCTCCAGTGCTCTCTGCAGGAAGGGGCAGCGGGCTGGTTCTTCTGTAGTGGATTTTGTGTCGGCTGCTCCCTCCCTCAGCCAGTAACACCGCCACACAGAAGGTCTGCTGCCTCTGACTCATTCCTTCTTGTTGAGCATTTTCTTGCCCCCAGGTTTAAGTTTTTAAAATACAAATGCTTTTGTGCCAGCTAAAAATGAATCCCCTCCCCAGTCCTAAGTGTGAGTGATTTTTGTCAGATGGCTCATCTTTCCTGGGAGGATCCTGCCCAGCTGAGTGCTTTGGATCCCTGGGGAGGGGTGGGGGGGGCGGGGGGGGTGGAGAGCGGGGGGTGGTGGGGAGCAATGGGTTGGATGTCACTGGAGTTCCTGGTGGGTGAAAGAAGACCCAAGTGAAGGTATCACAGTGCAAGTGGCCCTTAGGTGCTGAGATGGAGTAGTTGCTTCATGGATATGATTGTCTCTGCAGTTGCATGGACATGTTCTTGGGGGTGGAGACTGTGTCTTATACTTTTGTCTTTAAGAGTAGGGAAGCACATATATCTCCTTTGGAAAGCCAACCCTGCCTCTGACTAGCTCTTTAACCTCGGGCAGGTCTCTTAATCTCCCTGGGCCTCGGTTTCCTCATCTTTATTATTATTTTTTTAATCTTGTACAGCTTTATTTAAATACAGATTTTTTTTTTTTTTACGTTTCCTCATCTTTAAAGTAAAGAGCTTGGGCTTTATCATCTCTGCAATATGGTGCAGCTCTGATTTCTGTATCAGTGAGATGGGAAACAAACTTGCTTCTGTTTCCTCCTCTCAATGTAAAGGCCCTCATCTAGGCCCAGCATTAGGTCCAGCTTCTCCTCAGAACTCGCAGAACACCTTGATCCATTCTCTTAAGGTTCCCATCATTTATAGAAAATATGAGGAGATCCACATTCAAAGAGCACTCTGCAAGCAGGGAGGGGAGTTTTGTGTTTCAGGACAGTCAGCTCTGGGCCAAGTCCTTACCCTAAGGACATTGCCTCGGTTTCCCCACCTGTAAGATGGTGCGAATGGTAGTGCCTCCCTGTTAGGAGGCCTGTGTGACGATGCATGTACAGGGCTCAGCACAGTACCTGGCGCGGGGTAAGGGCTCAGGAAGCATGAGTTACCCTTGTTCTTTTCACTCACACAAGTTGGGCGTCTCTGACTAGCCCTGGAGAGCTGGGTGCCAAAAACGCAATACATTTATCAGTGCCATCTAAATGGTATACTGTAGTTCAGAGAAAATAAGCAATTCCCTTGAAAAATTATAAAGGAATAAAACACTGAAGATCTTGAGCCCCCAAATATTTTATTTTCAAACTTAGGTTTAAGGTGAAATTTCAGTTAATCAGTATTTCATAGTGTTAATGCTCCTCTTTTCCTAGGGATTCCTTGCCACTGGTGAAATTGATCCCTTAAATAGAAGATTTTCCACTTCCGTCAAACCTGATGTCGTAGTACAAGGTTTGTGAGCATGTTTACTATTCATATTTAACTTTGTAAAACCAATGTTATTTTTATTTTTTTTATTTTTTTTATTTTTTTAAATGTATTTATTTATTTACTTTTGGCAGTGTTGGGTCTTCGTTTCTGTGCGAGGGCTTTCTCTAGCTGCGGCAAGTGGGGACCACTCTTCATCGCGGTGCGCGGGCCTCTCACTGTCGCGGCCTTGCTTGTTGCGGAGCACAGGCTCCAGACGCGCAGGCTCAGTAATCGTGGCTCACGGGCCCAGTTGCTCCGCGGCATGTGGGATCTTCCCAGACCAGGACTCGAACCCGTGTCCCCTGCATTGGCAGGCAGATTCTCAACCACTGCGCCACCAGGGAAGCCCCACCAATGTTATTTTTAAAGCAAAGTGTTCCTATTTAATTTTTTAAAATCTGCATATGTATATATTTTAGCATATATTCGTTCTGTGAAATATGTTCTGTAACTCAGCTGCTCCCGATCACAAAGTTACTTTCTACAAAGCAATTGTTTTCTTGAATCTAAACCTTGATTGCAACTGGGGCACAAGTGATTCATTGAGCATCATTTTTCATAACTGCTATTCTTTAAAAAGTAGAACGTGACCTTGTTGAAAACTCAAAACCCAAATGAGGGTTCACTCGTTCCTCCCTTGGAGGTCTGACGTCTTTCCAGAGCTGCAGGCCCATGTTTTCACCTCCCTCCACCCATCTCCCCTCCTCTCCAGATGGCAACTCTTTCGCAGAAGTGCAAGGCCAGCCTGGGCTACTGCTGCGACACTGGCTCTGACTAGCCATGTGACTTCACCTCTGTGTGCCTCGGGCTCTCATGACCGGTGCTGTCTCACAGGGTGGTCTTGAGAGGAATTGAGATCCACAGGGAAAGCCCTCAGTGCAGGGCCAGGCCTAGAATGCTCCCTGCTGGCCGATTCCTCTCCCTACTTCCCCTCCTAGGAGGGACTCCCCAGGAGCTCACAAACCTCATAGAGTGACTTATATACCAGCTAGTATCATAGCGTGTCGTGCCTACGCCTTGTGTCCTCTACAGGACACTGTACATTTCTTAAGGACAAGGGCCTTATCATTTTTGTAGCTTCTATGTTGATTGATACACACGCACTCAAATACATTAAAAACAATTATTGAGCAAATGAAGGGCAACCCTCTCTGTGGCCACGGACGCATTTGGCTGCGCCTGTCCGTGATACAGCAGAGGTCGCGCAGGTCATCACCCAGTCGATACTGTGCCCCAGGCCCACCAAGAGATGCACCCAACCATCACAACATTCCAATCAGGTAGAAAGTGTGACGATCATGATTATCATCCCCCTCTTACACATGAGGCTGAGGGGTTAACTCACTCAGGGACCCGCGGCTGACAGCTGGAGGTGCAAACCCAGCTCTGACATCCAGGTGGCCTGATGCAGCCTGACCCCACAGTCTCTGCCCGTCACCAGAGCACATGCTGCTAAGTGATCCCTTAAGTCCACAAGGCCACTCTTCCAATTGCAGGCTGGGGTGCATTGATGGATCCTGAGCACCATTTTTTTTTTTTTAATGCAATAGAAGAAAACAGAGTAGAAAATATCAGAGGCTGTGGTCTGGAGGAAGGAGAAGTGCAGTTTCAGAAACTCCTCTGCGTGCAGCTCTCTCAGATCACCAGGCTTACAGGTCTTGGTCAAGCCACTCCTCTGAAAGAGTCACTTGTACAGAGTGACCGCCTTGTGGCTCTGATACGTGGCGATCTCTGCACGGTGTTGTAAGCTTCTGAAGAGACGGATGTTAGGGGAAGCTGCTCGCCCAGTCCTGCATGGCTGACGTCCCTGCTCAGCTACAGCTGGCCAGCTGGGCAGCAAGGCTTCCCCTCAGAGCCTTGCTGTGAAGCTCGGATGAGATCATGGATATTAAAATACTTTGAAAAAGCATCATGTGCTATGTAAATATAAGGAGGTGACATTCAGGTCTCAGTGGCATTTATATGTATCATACGTTCACGTGCCACCAGCCTGAGGGTACAGTGGTTGGGCTCAGGGAGCTACCTTAACAGTAACCAAGTCTTTCCTCTGGCCTGAGCACCGCCCCGAGCCCCTCCAGTTCCTGGCAGGCTCAGCTGCAGGTGGACACAGCACTGGCCACTCTCTCTGTGGCCAGAACTCCCTTTCTCCAGTTCCCTCCCCAGGACTCCTTCCTTTTGCCAAAGCACTGTCCCTTCTCTTAAAAGCCAGCAGTACTGGGGCTTCCCTGGTGGCGCAGTGGTTGAGAATCTGCCTGCTAATGCAGGGGACACGGGTTCGAGCCCTGGTCTGGGAAAATCCCACATGCCGCAGAGCAGCTAGGCCCGTGAGCCGCAATTACTGAGCCTGCGCGTCTGGAGCCTGTGCTCCGCAACAAGAGAGGCCGCGATAGTGAGAGGCCCGCGCACCGTGATGAAGAGTGGCCCCCGCTTGCCACAACTAGAGAAAGCCCTAGCACAGAAACGAAGACCCAACATAGCAATCAATCAATCAATCAATTAATCAATAAAAAAAAATAAATCTTTAAAAAAGCCAGCAGTACTGGTACAGCAGGTATGGGGGGTCTGAGCCCGCCTCCGGCCCCCACATCCCAGGCATCCCAGAGCCCTGCCTGCTAGAGAGCCAGATGCCCAGCCTCACTCACTGGAGTTGGGGCCCAGGCCGGCCCACTGGGTGCATGGCCCAGCTCTGGGGTGGCTCTTCCCTACTAGCGGGGGGCCCTGTGCTGTGTTTCCCAGTGGGCCAGGCTGCCCCACTACCACCAGCCCACTGGTAGGCCCACTTTTCCTTCTCTCCAGAGCATAAAACCTCCTCCCCCCTCCCCCTCCCTCCCCCTCGGTCAGAGCATCCCCTGCTGCACACACCACTATATTGCTCTTCTGTTTTTGAGAGCAGAGGCACAGACTTCTTCTGGTATCCCCTTTGCAAAGCTGTTTCCACTCCTGACCCCATGTGAAAAGAACACAAGACAGGTTTCGAATAAATGCAGACCCACAGGGAGGCAAGACATCATTTGAGATGGGTAATTCAGCTTGGGACCTGTTGAAGACCATTTCTAGAAGTCCCAGACTGTCTTGCACATTGAGGGCACTTGATAAATATGCACTGTGGGTGTTGAGGGGAGGCAAGGCCAGAGAGAACCCGGAAGAGCGACAGGACAAGCGCCTCTCCCTTTCAAAACCACCCAGCACGTGGAGAGCATGCTGTCACAGGCCAGAGAGGAGAGTAGACAACAGCACTCATCCGTGTGAGGGGACGAGGGCCACCGTCTAATGCAGATGCTATGTTCTTGTTCACAGTGACTGTTCTGGCGGAGAACAACCACATTAAGGAGCTGCTGAGGAAACATGGGGTGAGCATCCAGAGTATTGCCGACATTCATCCAATCCGAGTCCAGCCAGGCCGGATTCTTAGTCACATATATGCCAAGCTTGGTAGGTTTGGGGAAATAGCAGGGCATTTTTGGCGAGGGGGCATCTCGGTTCTAGGTTTTGGGTCTGGGGGAGACTGTGATATGTGTAAATTCAAAGGAATTGGGCAAAGCACTAAAGTAGGTGGTTTGACAGCTTCCACGTGAAGAGGAATGGCCACCAAGCACATTCCTCTCATGCCTGTTCAGGAGATGTCACCACAGGTGGCCGTGTGATTCATCAGATCTGTTGTAAAATAAGGAGCCACCTTTGAAAATTCACAATTGGAACAGTCATTTGTGTCTTCATAATGTTTCTAAATTTTATCTGTGGTCTAAGAAAATGCTTATTTACCCATTAAAATGGGAGATGGGTTCTCTTTACTTTTTCTAAAATCTGACTTTGTTTAGGATCATGGTTCAATACTAAATAAATAAAAAGTGAACATTAATAAAGTCCTTTTAATAATTTTATTCCATATAGATGTTGCACTGGGTGCTGTTCTTCTATATGCATGAAAAGAAGGGGGATGGGATTTGTTTTTAATTCATCCTTGTCCCAAAGAAGGATAACAGTATTAGAAAAACCAAACCCCAAAGTGAGTTGTTTAACATATAAATAAGTCTTAGCCAGAATCACTTGGATTAGATGTCACTGTATTTGCTCTAGCTCGAATTTCTCTTTTATTTTCTAAATAGGACGGAATAAGAATATGAAATTGAGTGGGCGACCATATCGGCACATTGGTGTCCTTGGAACATCTAAACTATATGTGATTAGGAACCAAATCTTTACTTTCACACCCCAGGTGAGGAGAGCAGGCCAGTAACAAACCAACAAGCATCTGTTTATTAAGCTGTCTTTTCTGTCTGGGGAGGTACTTTGAATGTGGCAGAATGTGCATGCATGTGTTCAAACAGAGACATAAGATGACACCCAGTACCTAATACAATTCTTTACTCGTGGTGGGTGCTCAATAAATGCGGCTTGAATCGAATCGAGCGTCTCATCAATTCCAGTATGAAATTCATACCACTTTACAAATCCGCTAGTGACATGCCACTTGACTCGCAGCCCTTGTGCCCTAATTGCAATAGTCCTTAACCCTTGCTTAGGCTGTCAGCAGGTCCTCTATCAGCAGAATCCCACATGGGAAGTCTGATTTTTCAGGTCCCAACCCCCTTGACGGGATCCTGAATATACTGATTATGGAACTTTTCTTCAGAGTTTTTGTTTCCAAAGGAAACTAGTCCTGTGGAATGCAAACGAAGCGTTTTTCATCCATTTGGGCAGCTAGAAAGGCCAACTGAGGGATCACTTTGTCAACATGGGGCATAGCCCCCCAACTACCTGGGGACATAGTTGGGCCCTAGGGTCATGGGTCAGTAGCCTCAAGTTGCTCTTTTTCACCCAGCCTGTGCTGCTTGCTTAAATCTTGTGAGTTATTTCCCTTCGTAACAGATTTTAGACCAGAGCTGAGTGTGCACTGGTCCAGAGGCCAGGACAGCAATGATTTTCATCAACATCAGGCAACAGTGCCTCTAGTTCACATTAACCAGGCCATGAATCAGGTAAACACAGTCTCCACGTCTCACCTGCTCTCAGTGGCCCCACCAGGAAAACATCGCCGAGCCCAACAGCCCTGGACAGTGTAGGAATTAAGGAGTTATTGATTTACTTTCAGGGACAGCGGTGTTGGGCCAGGTCCTTAAATCCCCATCCAAGGAGCTGTAAATAGATCTAGTTGTGCAACTTTCCCTTCTGTGCTAGCACTAACGTAGCCCTGGCTCCTGGGCAGGCGACAGATCGATTTGTCTGATCGCGAGGAGAGCCCCATTATGGGGGTGGATTACAGCCAGGGTTGAGCCTCTTCTCTGGAAACAAAATGCAAGGATTAGTGCTGCCGTGAATGACAGCGGGGGTTATGTGGAGGGAAATGAAGGACAGCCTTGAACCTGGCCTGTTCTGACTTGCAGTTCACTGACCAGCATCACTTCTACCTGGCCCTGGACAATGAGATGATGGTGGAGATGCTGAGGATCGAGCTAGCCCACCTGTGCACCTGCTGGCGGATGACGGGCAGACCCACGCTCACCTTCCCCGTCACCCACACCATGCTCAGTAACGCCGTGAACTTGATCTGCTTGACTCCTGGCCCACTGGTGGTTTGGGCCCTTTTCAAAATGTTTAAAATGAGTCCCATGGACAGAGCTAAGTACTGAAGGGGGTTCTTAGCAGTTAGGTTTCTTAGGTCAGGAATCTTCTGTGCCATACATATTTTAATTAGATTTTGTTGATGAACACATTTCAGTGCATACCCAAACAAAGTATTCCCAGATTAACTAAACTAATTGATCTTTTTTTTTTTTTTTTTTTTTTTTTTAGCAAACGATGGCTCAGATATTCATTCTGCTGTTCTTTCTACAATTCGAAAACTAGAGGATGGATATTTTGGAGGAGCTAGGTAATTTGTGATTTTTTAAAAAGCAAAAGTAACATTGACCTTTCTTAAAGTCTTTTGCTGCCCTTCTCCCATTTTTCGTATCACTTGCCGAACATAGAAGCGTGGAGCTTTAGAGTAAAAAGGGAGTTAAAACATCTAATCCAGTCACCCATGTGAAACTGGAATCATCTCTAAGCATCAGTTGGTGGGTGTTTGTGAAGCTTTTATGGGCGCCAGGAGGCCTGGGGCATAGAGAGGTGAACATATCAAGTCTCTCCGAAGTGGCACTCTGGGAATGCATGTATGGAATGCTGTGTCTGTTTCTACTAAAAGGCGTGCTAGAAAACACCCAGTGCCTAGCATCTGGCAGGTGCTCAATAATCAAATCACTCCTTGAATTGACTTGAGTGTGCTAACACCTTAAGAATAATTCACAGAACTTTACAAATTCCTTCGTGGCCCTCAGAGCAGAGCACCTGAATGGGCCTCCCTAGACCACTGTCCCCTCATCCTCCGTGGAACGACGCCCATTCCGGTTTGCAGGCCCACAGTCCAGCCGGTGCTCCCAGCTATCACAGTGAAGCACCTTGAGGGATAGGGGGCTCACCTCCCATGGAAACCCCTTTCGTTTTTGTACCCCATGACTGTCACAAGGCAGAGGATTTTTCAGTAGCATCTATGCCCTGATCTCTGTGAATCTCCTGGAATATGCCAGAAGGGCCCCAGGATAACCTCACCATGCAGCCGGCCCGAGTAATGTGTGGCCTTTCCGGAGCTTGGGGAGGCTGCCATTTGGTCCCTGATGGAGTGCCAGTTGCTAAAAGTGTTTGGGAGTTGAAGTCAGCCCTTCTTCTCACATCCTCCCACACCAGGGACCCTGCTGCCACAGTAATTTTTTAAAATTATACACGTAAAAATTGCCATCTTAACCATTTTAAAGTGTACAGTTCAGTTGCGTTAAGTATATTCATATAGTTTGCAACCAATCTCTAGAACTCTTTTCATCTTGTAAAACTGAAACACCCCCCCCCACCCCGCCGCCACTGCCCCTGGCAACTACGGTCTACTTTCTGTCTCTAGGTGTCTCATCTAAGTGGACTTATCCAGTATTTGTTTTTTTTGTGACTGGCTTATTTCAATTAGGCTGATGTCCTCAGGGTTGAGTCACTGGATTTCTAAGCACTGGGTTTGGCACCTCTGCTCACCAAGCTCGCTGCAGGTTTTGCTGTAGACTCGAAGTGGCCCTCGCTCCAAGCTTCTCCTGGCCTCTCTCATGAGTGTCAGCGAGGCCATCCCCAGCATTCTGCTATCTAGCTCCCAGGGCTGGTGCCATAACTGCAGTTGGCATCTGCTTTCGTACATTTCATATCCAGCTTGGATAGGTTACCACCTGGCATATGGCATCATAACCGAGAGACAATACCATACGCCCATAATTAACTGTTTTCTAAAATGAATTCTTTAACTGAAATCTAATCATTGTCAAAAGGATACCGTGTGCAGTTAATTGAGCCCTTGCAGTGTGTCCTTTGTGGCTTTGCACCTGTTGTCTCATGTTGTCTTCACTTTGTCGTGCAGGCTGTATTCCTATTTTATGGGCAAGGATCTGTAGGCTCAGAGAGCCAGGGGCACAAGATGAGTAGGTGCAGAAGCTCTGTGTGAGTCCAGAAACGGGGCTCTAACCACCATACCGAGCTGGATGGGGGCTTACAGGAATCAGGAGGGCCTCCCGGTTACAGAGTATGGCAAACAATTCAGAGAACCATGGAAAGAAACAGGAATGCCTAGGCTCCATCAGCTACCTTTCCTACTTAGTTCTTCATAATTAAAGTTGAATGTCATTTTGGCTCTTTTTTAGGTCTGAGGGTATTTAAAAAACTGAACTCACTCTACATGCCAGACTCTACCCTCTGGACCCACCTGGGGTCGCTTGCTATCAGAGGGTTTAAAATTACTGCCTTTCCGCCTTTGACCTGATTCCTTTCAACTTCATCAGAGAGGAACTGGTCCCTTGGCTCCACCTCATCTCCTACTGTTTCCAACCTCAGGGCAAAACAATCCTTAGAACTGACCCCAGGGCTCTAGGGGGAAAAAGTTTTTACTTGATTAAGGGAAGGCTTTTCTTTCCCTCAGGCAATGTTTCTTGACATAGTGTGCTTGCCCGTGGAAGCTCACGCACCTGTGAATTCATTTGAGCTGCATGCTTCTGTTTACTCTCCTCAAACTAAGCCATTTAAACAAGTCATAATCTGATGCTGGTAGCTCTGAGGCATCCTACACTTTTCTGCCTCCAGATCCAACACTTTAAGAAGCACATAGTGCCGGCTTTCTTTCTGTACAGTGGACATCCCACTTGCCCCCCGAACCTGGGGGTGAACCAGGTTCAGGGAGCAAGAACTCGGAGGCTGCTGCCTTTGTAGCAGAACCCCATACTGCCAAACCCAGCTCCCAGTTTTCGGTGGAACTTTTCCCAGCCTGATAATAGGGCCACTCTGGGCCACTGTCTCTATCCGGGGATGGCCCGGCCATCACATTCTTTCTAGAGAGAACTTTGGCTCTGAGACGTGCCTCTCCCAACATTTCCCCCCTCCTCCCTGGGCCTTGTGTGGCTGAGTGATAGGGACTCATAAAAGGTAGCACGAGGGCATCCAAAGAATCGTTGCTTGTGGTTTTGTCCTGGTCCAGTTGTTTTAGGGCGAAAAATACCCAAGGGTTGGTTCTGGTTAAAAGTGCTTCGCTCAATATGTTTTGTAAAAACTTTGGTTGGTTCAATAAAATAGATTTCTATTTGTGTTGGGTTTGGGAATAAGAAATCAGCATGATGCATTTTGGCTTTTAATATGCTGTGTGCTTCCACTTCGTACTTGCTATTGAATTTTCATTTTAATTTCTTGGCTGACTACTTGTATGGGGCAATCTGCAGAGTGACGTGTTTACTGATTCTGGCAGAAGCGCCACCTGGTTATTGAAAAGTCTCTCGATGATTCATAGTGGAAGTTTGTCCACATCCACCTATATCTCTAACATAGTGTTTCCATGGCAGAGTAAAATTAGGGAGTCTTTCGGAATTTCTCACCACCTCCTTCTACACGTATCTGACCTTCCTGGATCCAGACTGTGATGAGAAGTTGTTTGACGATGCCAGTGAAGGGAGCTTCAGTCTTGATAGTGATTCAGATTTGGGAGGATATTTGGAAGACACCTATAATCAAGGTACGGCTTGGAATGCCTTTGCAGGTGGTCCCTGAATTTTATTTCAACCTTGGCATTGTGATAAAATTGCCCTAAAGCTCAAGCACAGAAAATGATTTGTAATTAACATGACAAAAAAGAGTCTTTGGAAACTTTCACGTATTAAAATGAATAAAATGCCACTTTAATAAACCTAAACTGTAAAAGGGGGGCTTTTTTAAACCTAGAGGGACAAAGAGTTTCAGGAATGCGGACTTTTCACAAAATATAAAGGAAGAAACACACTGCTTGAATTTTCAAAGAAACGGTAGAATGATCTTGGTTTGATTGGATATAAGTGATGAAATCCTTTGTATATAACACTTCTCAAACTGAGGAAGGTTTTGGGTTGAAGTGACCTGTTTTTCACTTTTAGATAGTACTTGGGATTGCGGCTGGGGATTCCATAATGCTTAGCTCACTCATGACAAATTAAAACCAAAAGATCAGATGTTGGCTGCTGGCCCTCCGATTGTCTACATATTCAGCTCATCTTGGGATGATGTGATGTAAACACTATTTGGACCTGTATTTTCTTTTTCTAGGATGAAGTTTCTCCAAATAATAACTTTATGAATACATGCATTATCTATGTAAATCTCTTTACTTTCCAGGGGTAGAGTGGAGGTCAAATATCTATATCAAAATGTTGTCTTTCACTAAATCTACTCAGCACTTCATGCTACACGTAATCACTGTTATGCATTTAGGTTATTTCTGCAGCTTGTTTTCATTGGCTCTTTTTCTTACCTGTGTAATTATAGAAAGCCAGGATGAATTTGACCAGTATATCAACCACCTCCTGCAAAGCACATCCTCGAAGTGCTATCTGCCACCTCTTTGTAAGAAGACAGAGGACAGCCATGTTTTCAGTGCCATCTACTCCACTCGGGATATACTTTCCGTGATGGCAAAAGCAAAGGGTTTGGAAATTCCATGTACATTATTAACTCTTTTCTGCCTGTTAAAATAACTTCTTTTATCAAAGTAATGCATGAGCATAATGTAAAAGTCAAAGAATCCTAAACGACAACAAAATGCAGCTGTTTCCTGCCTCACCTTTCCCCTCCTCACTGCCCCCAGTCCTTCTACTTAGAGGCAACCACTTTCAACTCTTAGTTGTTTCTTCTGGTATTTACATATTTCTAAATAATGTGTCTGTAGTGCTGTCTTTGATGCATCGATTTTATTCAGTATCTGTTGACTTTTTCTTATGCAGGTGAGGAATTCAGCTGTGTTAAATCACCACTCCTCTGCTTCACTTCCCCTAACCTGTCCATGCAGTTGTATTAAGGTTTAGTTAAATCAGTATTCACTATTTCTATCATTGTATGTATGCAAATATTATTCCCAACTCAGTATAATAATATACTACATTATCATTTTTCCTTTTTTCTAAAGTTAATAGTTGCCCTATCTTTTAGTTTGCTTCGCTTCCTTTCTACACCTTCCAATGGCCTCGCAATACAAATTTCCACAAGGTGAATCATGTGTATGAATCTCACGGTTCCACTGCTTTTCTTAGAGTCCAAAAGTTTCCTCCCATCTAGCTGATTGCACTCTAAGCCTCTTGCATACCTGGCATCCTGGGACTTTTCTTTACTATAATCCTTGGAATCTCCTTTGCTTGTCTATTCAGTTGGGTTCCCTGTTTCTTGATTCTGGCATGTTCCCCTTTCTCAATTTATTCCTTTGGTGGAATACATTCTAGAACAGTTTCAATAGGTTTTAAAAAATGGTGCAATGGAAGAGGGCACAGTAATGACAGCCCTTAACTTGCTTGTTTCTGGAGTTCACTGCCCCTTTTGGCCTGGTCACTCTCCACATCCAGGATGTAGATTTTATCACTGGGATCTTCCTTCATCATCATCTGGGAGACTGCCTTGTCTCCTTTGTTGGCTCTCCTGTTTTCTGTATCTCAACTTTTCCTCTTTCTTAGCTTACTATCTTATTTTGGTGGAGGACATCCAGTAGTTTCCTAGGAAACAGTTCATGGTGGGTAAAATTGTTGAGACCTTTCAAGTCTGAAAATATCTACAAATTATCCATTTGAGAGTTTGGCTGGGTATAGCATTCTAGATTGAAAATAAATTTTCCTTAAGAATTTTGAAAGCATCTCTTCATTGTCTTCTAGCTATCAGTGTTGCTACTGAGAAATCTGAACCCATTCTGATTTTTGATCCTTGAAATATAAACGGTTATTCTCTTTCCAAGTTTTTAGGATTTTCTCTACTCTCAGGTTCTGAAATTTCAATGATGTGCTCTGTTCTGGGTGTATTTTCATCCACTGTGTTGGCTACTCAGTGGGCCTTCTCTATCTGGAAATTTATGTTTTTCAGTCCTGTAAAGTTTTTCTGAAAAATTCCTTGACTCATTTCCTTCCCTACATTTTCTCTTGTCCTCCCTTTCTGGTACTTTATGATTCCAATGTTGACCTCCTGAAGAAGACTTTATCGTTTCTCTCCCATCTTCCATTTCTCTGTCTTTTGATCTGTTCTGAGGGCAATTGCTTCAACTTTTTGTTCCACCTGCTCAGTTGAGTTTTTCTACTTTTGCTGTCATGTTTTAAATCTTTGTTCTCTGAATTGTATCTGTTCTTGTTTCATGAATGCAATATAATTCTTATTACTCTAAGAATTAATGGCAGGGCTTTTTGTTTTTGTTTTTACATTTTCTTCTCCCGAAATGGTTTCCATTTCCCCCAAGTCAATTTTTCCTGTTTGTATTGGTTTCTATCTTCCACAGTAGAGTCTTTCCTCCAGTGCTGGGTGTTCCTTGGTTATCTGCTTGTGCATATAAGAATCTCCAAGCCTATACCTGTAAATGGGGCCTGTTGGGTTTATGGGTGAAAGCAGGGCAGATTTCCCAGAGATGTTCTACAATCTCCTTTGCAATCTCCTTTGTAACCTGTAAGGGTCTGATTGCCTCGAGCTATACAGTCATTTATTCCCCCAAGGAATGTACCCACACCTTCAGACATGTGGGTCAGCATCCCCTCCAGAGACACACATACCACCCCTTTTTTACCCTCTTCAGAGAGACCTTGTAGTCTTCTATCAGAGTGAGCAAGGCAGTTGCCAAGCTGTGTGAAGTTGCAGAAGGCATCTAGGGAGCTCACTGCCTCTCACACACCTTCTTCTCTGTCTTCCTTCTTTTGGTTACCCTCTCTGGACCCCCAAGTTCTAGAGGTCCATGGTGCAGCAAGCTCCTTAGACTTCTGAGGATTCTCTGTTATAAATCTGACTGGTTCTTGGCTTTCCCCACTGCAGTCTTGGGTTTGGTTGCCTTGTGTCTACTAAATGTTTTCATCCATCAGCTTTCCCACTTCCAAAATGTTACTATTGTCTTCTCTCCTGCTTCCCTATTCTTTAGGATTTGCCTTTTTTTAAATTAATTTTTGTAGTGTTAGTGGGGGTTTAAGAGGAAGTAAAATTAAAACTTATGTTTAATCCACTAGTGTTACCTGACGGTCTATAAATGCCTTTTATTTATTTATTTTTAAATTTATTTATTTTTTATTTTTGGCTGCGTTGGGTGTTCGTTGCTGCGTACGGGCTTTCTCTAGTTGCGGCGAGCAGGGGCTACTCTTCATTGCGATGCGTGGGCTTCTCATTGTAGTGGCTTCTCTTGTTGCAGAGCATAGGCTCTAGGCACATGGGCTTCAGTAGTTGCAGCACACAGGCTCAGTAGTTGTGGCTCGTGGGCTCTAGAGCGCAGGCTCAGTAGTTGTGGCGCACTGGCTTAGCTGCTCCGCGGCATGTGGGATCTTCCTGGACCAGGGCTCGAACCCATGTCCCCTGCATTGGCAGGTGGATTCTTAACCACTGCACCACCAGGGAAGCTCTATAAATGCCTTTTAAATATACCTCATCTTTACCTTGAAAGCTTCCTATTTTCCCAAGATGATATGACATACCCTGGCAGACAGAGATGGCTTAATGAATAAATACTGATAACATCTAAAGGTGGTTAAAAGGGGAATTCCCTGATGGTCCAGTGGTTAGGACTCAGTGCTTTCACTGCTGGGGCCCAGGTTCAATCCCTGGTCAGGGAACTAATAAGATCCTGCAAGCTGCACAGTGCAGCCCCCAAAATTAATTAATTAATTAATTAATTAATTAATTAAAGGTGGTTAAAAAACAGAAGCACTAACACCCAGCAGTGGCAAAGTGAAACACACAGTGGAGAGGAGGCTGGTACACCTCGATTATGAGAAGGCCAGTGACCTTGGACAAATGACAAGGTCATTGGACAAACCTTGGACAAACCCTCTCTGGTTCTCAGTTTCCACATCTGAAAGAAAAAGAAGTTGGACTCAATCATTTCTAAGGCTCCTTCCAGTCCTAGATGCTATGTAGTTTTCCCTGAATTCTAAGAGAGAAAAGTGGAATTCAGCTCCTTAAAGCAAGATGTGTCCTGCTCATTTCTTATTTCCAGAGTTAGCACATGATGTGGCCACATGAAAAATTCTTTTTGAAATCAGTGAAACTAAGTAAGTATTCATTCCTTATTTGGTTTGTACTGAATAGGGAGTAGCCACCGTACCTCTTAAAAGAAGTATTTTATCCTTCCTCCTGCTCAGAAGAGCTTTCTCTTTATTCTTTTGTTTTCTAGTTGTTCCCATGGCTTTGCCAACTAAAGTTCTAAGTGCCCACCGTAAATCACTGAATCTTGTTGATTCTCCTCAGCCGCTCCTAAAAAAGGTAAAGTATTTAGAATCACTTTTTCAAAAAGTGTAATGTTCTTTGGTGCTGGTGTAGTCCCAAGAACTCTTAAATGGTTGAACTCAAAAGAGCACATTTCTTGGTATCCAGGACTTTCAGGATTAGAAGTTCTGGGTTTTGATGTGCACCCACTCAATTAGTTGTCTGGCTTCTGGTTTGTGTCAGTATGCACACTGAATTTGATGCAAACCTTTATATTTTGCATGTAGGAGATGGCTATTGACATTCTGCCTACCCATCAGAATCTGTGTCACATTAGAGGAAATGAGCTAGCTCACTACCAGCCCTGTCCTATCTGTGCCAGCCAGCCAAAGCCGGGCTACTTGCGGAGCAGGGCACAAAACCAGAAAAAGATTCCTCTGGAGAATAAAATCCCAGGGTGTTCCCCACTAGTTCCCATAATTTGTTATTTTATCCAAAGTTCCCTTTGATTTTATCAGAAAGATTCAGCGTCTGTTGGAGACTATTTTAACCTAACCACAATTTTAGGTTGTTTAAAACTCACATATTTTTTGTGTGTGTTTTGCCTTCAAAAAACATTTTATTGAAGTTTAACATATATAGAGAAAAGTATATAAAATATAAGTATAGAGCTCAATGAATTATCACTGAGCCAATAGACCCGTGTGCGTAACAAGCGCCCTTTGTGTCCCTCCCGGTCGCTTCCTCCCCCTCCACTCAAAAGGTAACTGCTAGCATGAGTTCTAACACCAGGGGTTGGTTTTGCCTGTTTTTGACCTTTACATAAATAAAATTTACACATATTTTAACCTGTTCAGTTCAGTCTCTTGCAGACATCCACTAACACAATGATTCACCGATCAGAAATATAAACAAAAAGCCCCAAAAGATACAATGAAAACCTGAAGCATAGCACAGCAGCAGAGTTCCAAGACCAGGTTGGTGTGTCACTTCCTGATCTTCTGGAAGTTCGCATGCTCAGCCCCCCTCCCCTGCTTTTTGGCTTTTGTATGGACAGGCCCCCGAAGATGACTTCCAGTTTCCCAGAGATGACCACGGCGACGTAGACTGTGAGAAGCTGACTGAGCAGCTAAAAGATTGTTCGAACCTACAGGACCAAGCGGACATTCTGTACATTCTGTATGTAATAAAGTAAGTGGGTGGGCTTCACTAGGTTGAGCTTTCTCTGTTCTCCTTGCTCTTCGTCCTAGGCTTCTTGGCCTTCCAGCAAGCCACATCATGGTCATAGTCACCCAAGCTACCCAGACTCACCGTGAGCAGACTCCCATCCCCTTCTCTACCTGCTAGTGTTGTCCTCCCAAGATGAGAAGGCTGGGTGAGGCCAGGATCTCACCATTTCCTGATGTTAGGCTTCTGTTTCAAATAGACAGAAGACGACGCAGCCCTCTCGGTGAGACTCAGAGGCACTGGGAAGCCCCCAGGCACTTGGCAGAATGCGTGGTGATTCATTCCCCTCCCTGCCAAGTGAGCTCTATTGCAAGAGAATCTGGCCTTGAAACGTTCTGGGCCATACTTTTGGGGTTTTCCATCTCTTGACAGGGGTCCCGGCTGGGACACAAATCTCTCTGGACAGCACGGGGTCACTGTTCACAACCTCCTCAGCGAGCTCTATGGAAAAGCCGGCTTGAACCAGGAGTGGGGTCTGATCCGCTACATCTCTGGCCTACTCAAGAAGAAAGTGGAAGTCCTGGCTGAGGTCAGAGCAACCATGCACGTGAAGGGTGTCTGTCTGTCCTTTCTAGCCCGGTGCCCTCTTCCTATTATGAAAGCTGGAGGCAAGCGCCTCCATTTGTAAAGGAAATGTGTTGTTTAATATACAGACGGAGCTGGTCCTTCTCTCCTGACCTCTCACTGCTCTTAGAAGACAGGCAGAGGAAATGAAATTCAAGTTGATTAGTTTTGTTACTTCTTAGCTGCAGAAAAGGGTTTACCAAGAAATAAAATGAAAATGCTCTGTGGCCCGGCACCCTCTTAAACAGAGCTCTCTTATTTCTGCACATCTGCAATACAGTCATCATCAGTATTTTAACCCCAAGGCCCTGCAAAATCCAGAACTGCTTTCTATGACATTCAAGTTCTTTTTTTTTTTCCTCTATTTATTTATTTATTTATTTATTTATTTATTTATTTAATGGCTGCATTGGGTCTTCGTTGCTGCACATGGGCTCTCTCCAGTTGCGGCGAGCGGGGGCTACTCTTCATTGTGGTGCACGGGCTTCTCATTGCGGTGGCTTCTCTTGTTGCAGAGCATGGGCTCTAGGCACGCAGGCTTCAGTAGTTGTGGCTCGCGGGCTCTAGAGCGCAGGCTCAGTAGTTGTGGCACACGGACTTAGTTGTTCCGCGGCATGTGGGATCTTCCCGGCCCAGGGCTCGAATCCGTGTCTCCTGCATTGGCAGGCGGATTCTTAACCACTGTGCCACCAGGGAAGTCCCCAGGTTCACTGTTTTAGTAAGGTGATGGTATTTATTATATGTGAATAATGGGGAAACTGGCAATTTAGGACTATAATATGGTCATTAACTTTTTTTTTTATTAGTTGTTTTGTTTGTTTTTTTTATACTGCATGTTCTTATTAGGCATCAATTTTATACACATCAGTGTATACATGTCAATCCCAATCGCCCAATTCAGCACACCACCATCCCCAGCTCACCGCAGTTTTCCCCCCTTGGTGTCCATATGTCCGTTCTCTACATCTGTGTCTCAACTTCTGCCCTGCAAACCGGCTCATCTGTACCATTTTTCTAGGTTCCATATACATGCGTTAATATACGATATTTGTTTTTCTTTTTTTTTTTTTTTAATTATGTTCCTTGGTCTGTCTTTATTTATTTATTTTTGGCTGTGTTGGGTCTTCGTTTCTGTGCGAGGGCTTTCTCTAGTTGCGGCGAGCGGGGGCCACTCTTCATCGCGGTGCGCGGGCCTCTCACTATCGCGGCCTCTCTTGTTGCGGAGCACAGGCTCCAGACGTGCAGGCTCAGTAGTTGTGGCTCACGGGCCCAGTTGCTCCATGGCATGTGGGATCTTCCCAGACCAGGGCTCGAACTCGTGTCCCCTGCATTGGCAGGCAGACTCTCAACCACTGCGCCACCAGGGAAGCCCGGTCATTAACTCTTAACCTCAGTATTTTAGGACTCACAGCAGCTAATCCTCCTTATGGAATATCAGGGATTCCAGTGTGTTTGCTACAGGGGGTGAGCATAAAATACCCACTAATAGGCCCTGCAGAGCCAGGCCTGGGGCCACATTTTGGGGACACAAAGATCACGGGGACCCAGCTCTGGCTGGGTTGCTCAGTCTGGGGTCTGTGTATGAATTTTCAAATAAATAGCAGCATGGGTCATAAAGTTTGTAAAGGTAAGTTTATGATCTTATTGGCAGTGATCCTTCCCCACCGGCTTTGCTAATCTTTCTCCCCCTCACCCTTTTCCTAAATGTGTAGGCCTGCACGGACCTGCTGTCGCACCAGAAGCAGCTCACGGTGGGCCTGCCGCCAGAACCCCGGGAGAAGACCATCTCTGCGTAAGTCTTCAACCTGGGGGCCTCAGGTCTGGGGGCAGTACCTGGGGGGAAAACATCAGTGCTGTCCACCATTCAGGAAGAGAGTCTTTTTATAGACACTGTCACTGGAGCTCTTCCAGCAGGAAAATGAGGATATTCCATAGAGGACTAGGAGGCATCTTTCATGGCGTTTGTGTCCTGATGCTCCTTCCTAGGCCTCTTCCCCCCGAGGAGCTCACAGAACTCATTTACGAAGCCAGCGGGCAGGACATCAGCATCGCTGTCCTCACGCAGGTCAGCTGGCCATGGAGGGGCGGGGCTATCTCTGGGCAGCAGGGGCTTCTCCGCCCCCAGCCAGTCTCTGAAGCCCTGTCTCCACGTATGTCTGTGTCAGGAGATTGTGGTTTACCTGGCAATGTATGTCAGGGCACAGCCCAGCCTCTTTGTGGAGATGCTGAGACTCCGGATTGGACTCATCATTCAGGTGATGGCCACGGAGCTGGCGCGGAGCCTGAACTGTTCAGGTGCGATTCTCATGCGCGGCTCCCACAGCTCCTGCACCCACCCGCCCCTGGGGAGCCCTGCCCAAGTATTCTGGAACCAGGGCTTCTGAGCCTTTGGGTGGGCTCATGGCTTCACCAGATTCTCTCGTTTAGATGTAACTTCCGCCAAACCATCCAGCACAGGGTGTTGAATTTCATAGGTTAGGGAAAATGAGGCACTAGAATCTTCTGCTCTGCTCCTGACATCTGAGTTCCTTACTGTTTCTCCTTGTGGTAAGATGTCACCCCCCATTTCATAAAACCTCTGCTGGGAGAAATCCTACCAATTTAAATATGTAAGTCAACTGCAAGATGCATTCCAACATTGGGGGTTATTACAGTGTGAAAAATTATGTGTCTGAGTTAAGAAAATACACAACTTAAATAGCAGCATTTAGAATCACCAAGGATCAGTACCTTTCAGTCCTGAAGCAGTAGAGAGGTAATCCTGAGCAGGGAGACCTACCACAGTACCCTGTGTCTCCACCACCACCCCACGCCCACGCGACTCTACCTTCCCCTGCCACCAGTCCTGTGTCGGGACACTTACACGATGTTTGTTTTTAGGAGAAGAAGCTTCTGAAAGTTTGATGAACCTCAGCCCTTTCGATATGAAAAATCTCCTACACCATATTTTAAGTGGAAAAGAGTTTGGTGTTGAAAGAAGCGGTAAGTAAATGCCCGTCTTACTGAGGGGAGGGGGTCAGAGAGGGCTTGACTGACGTGTCCAACGTGGCCTGGAACTGCTCCATTTCTATACAGATCAACATCAGTAATCGCGATTCGGGACATAATGTTTGGGTATAAGGTTCCTACTTCACTGAGATGGACAGAGTTCTAGGTTTAAGGTTGTGACTTGTAGGGCTTTGTGACCCCTCGTGGGCGGGCTGGGAGAGCTGCGGTCCCATGTGGGCGTGGTGCGCACCCTGGCCTGCGGCCTCCCTCCTTCTGCAGTTGGTCCAGGCACCATCACTTGTGCACAGGGGTTAGGAGCCGGTGAGGTGACCAAGGTGTCACCTCAAGGTGACAAGGGCTGTCTTTTCCCAGCACCTGAGTGCCCCACCTTTAGTGTGGGTTGGTTTTCAATTAGACGCCCCCATCACCCTTCGTGGACCCAGATAAAAGCCCTCTGCAGCCTCACAGCACCTTCTTGCTGAGTGAGTTTGCCTCGTCCCCTCCTTGCTCTCTCTCACTTTTTATCTGTACCAGAACCCTGTTTGCAGTGCTAGGAAATATAATCGCCCAAGTCCTGGTGGAATTCTGTTCTCAAATGCTCCCTAATTATAATTGAAGCAATTATCATTTACCCTCCTCATAATAAAGTGAAATGATTTGCAGACACATCTGTGAATTTATTTCATCAAGCCAAAGAAATGCAGTATGGGCTGTCATTCTTTTTATTTAATAAGGACATTGGGTACTTCGGATCTTTTCTTTAGAGTGGGCGCCAGCAGGCAAACAAAACTGGCATCGTGCAATCAGATGTGTTTTGGTGGGTTTTCTCCTTTCCTGAGGAATGCTCAAGATCCTTTTCCAAAAGTAATTTTCAGTTCTTTCAAATGCACAATCCTTGAAATGTAAATATATAAGATTAATATTTAATGTGTTCTGCTCATCAAAATAATATATGTGGTTTGACACAGATAATTACTAAAAATTGTTATTAGATACAAAGCTATAGAAGCTTATGAAACTAGGAACAGAGTAATGCCACTTGAAACCATAAATATGTCTAATTGCAAGCAAGGCCAGAAGAGGTCCTGTCTTTTTGCATATAGCATCATTTGTTAATTGTCCTTTGTAATTGTTCAATTTTTATAAATTAGGAAACTCAAATAGTCTTAGAATTTTTATTACATCCTGAGATGCCTGAGATGAGTATTTTCAGCTAATGCCCACCCTATACAGGCCCCACTGTAGCTTCCCAGACCCCTTTGGGTTCTGTTTTCCACTCTCCTGGTGTCCCTCCTCCCTCTCTGGCTAATCGTCGTGTCTCCTTTGTGGGTCCTCCCTCTGTGCTGTCCTTTGGCACCTCATTTGTCTCTGCTCTTCTGGCAGTGCCCTACTCCCATGGCTTCGGGGGCGGGTTGGGTGGGAAGGCAGGACACGCAGAGGATGCTGCCCGAGGAAATGACCTTAGAGTCGGGCCTGCAGAAGGAGAGGACGCACCTGGCAGAGGGGAGCAGGCAGGCCAGGAGGGAGCCGCCTGTGCAGTGCCCAGTGCCGAGTGGCTGGCCTGGAGGGGACAGCTAAGAGGGGCGGGTGGGCTCACGTCGGTAGGGCTTTGTGTGCCCCTGTGAGGCTTTAACCTGAAGAAGGATTCCATGTGGACAGCGACATGGCCGCACGTGCCTTTGAGAATGATCGCTGTGAGCTCACCGCGGAGAAGCGGGTAGTGGGGCAGGGCGGGCAGCAGAGTGGAGCCAGGTGATGGGTCCTCCCTGCCCCTTCTGTGTGCCTTCGCCACCTCCAGCCTTTGGTCGGCTTGTTCTCCCAGGACTTCCCTCTCCGGCCCCAAGGCTGGACCTTAATTAGGTGGTCTCAGTTTTCTGCAAGGAAGGGGGTGCATTTGGAGAAGTAAAAAATTATTTTAAAAAACATATCCAAATCATTGAAGGGTTTTCTGGCCGCTCAGTGTTTTCTGCATGCTGCTTAAGTGACGTTCACTCTGTCACCCATTCACTCAAACACATATTGAGCCTGTGCTGTGTAGCAGGCGCTGCCCCAGGTGCTGGAAACAGAGCGCTGGCCAGGGCAGACACGGCCACCTCTAACGGAGTGCATGGTCGAGTGGGAGAGAGAGACGTGGATAAAATAAGCACATGCGGGCTTCCCTGGTGGCGCAGTGGTTAAGAATCCGCCTGCCAATGCAGGGGACACGGGTTTGAGCCCTGGTCTGGGAAGATCCCACACGCCGCGGAGCAACTAAGCCCGTGCGCCACAACTACTGAGCCTGTGCTCTAGAGCCTGTGAGCCACAACTACTGAAGCCCACGCACCTAGAGCCCGTGCTCTGCAACAAGAGAAGCCACTGCAGTGAGAAGCCCGCGCACCGCAACGAAGAGTAGAGTAGCCCCCGCTTGCCGCAACCAGAGAAAAGCCCGCGCGCAGCAACGAGGACCCAACGCAGCCAAAAATAAAATAAATAAAATAAAATAATTAATTTTAAAAAAAAAGCACATGCATGTATTCCTCTCGGGGTGGACAAAATATCGTTTCTAAGAACCATGTGTGTGTTTCCCCTCCAGTGCGGCCTATCCATTCCTCCACATCCAGCCCTGCCATCTCCATCCATGAGGTGGGACATACTGGAGCCACCAAAACCGAGAGGAGTGGCATCAACAGGCTGAGGAGTGAGATGAAACAGGTAAGAAGAGCTCTCGGCGCCAGGAAAGAAGTGGTCTTCCTATCTGGGCTCAACTCAGAAAGTGAGAGAAACCCAAGGCATGCAGGGTACAGCCTGCTTTGTAAAGGATGTGCCATCCCTTCTGTCCTGGCATCTGAACACACCCTGTACCCAGACATCCCAGAGCCACTCACGTGCACCCACACGTGCTCATCCTTAACGTTAAGGTGTTATGCGAGCATTCTGGAAAATACCCTTCCCCATGTTTGCCTGTTGCCGAGAACTGGTCATTCAAATGGATCACAGCCATTTAAAAAGTAGAGTCACGCAAAAGGTAACTGAATCATCTCTCCATCAAATGTGTCCTTCAAGTGAAACAGAGAGAGGAGTCTAGAAATGGAGTGGAATGCTCGTAATACCTTTATTTTCCACCATCCACAGGTGTCTCTCTTTTGTGCTCACCTTTATTTAATTCACAATAAATTCCTTCTCAACTGATCCCCCAGGACTGCAAGTCAACAGCCTTTCAGTCCTAATGTGCCGGTTACTGGGGTAGGACTTGACAGTGATCTACAGTAGGAAATAGAGTTTCCTTCTGACCATGACCTGCAGTGAGAGACGCACTCGGATTTTCTTCTCCATTTCAAATGATGACTCAGTAGATTGAGTCTGTGAGGCACTGAGGGTCACACCCTGCAGCTGGAGCAACACTTCCTTGGATAATCTAGAGGGTGTTAGAAGTAGTAAGGCATCCTTGATTTGAAACTGGTTTTTGTTTATTTTCTGATGTATTTTTACTTTCAGATGACTAGGCGATTTAGTGCTGATGAACAGGTGAAACCTCTTTGTCTTGTTTCCTCCTTTACTGTGCTTCATGTTCTTTCTGGCTTGAATGGGGAAAGCAAGGCTGTGAGTACAGAGGGTCTGAGTGCGTGGAGAACGGTTCTGCCCATCCAACATGCTTGGGTGGAGGGGACTCTGCAGGCTGTGGGGGGCAGCCCTGGGGACAGGCAGAGCACTGGACTTGAAAGCAAGAGAAATGACCTTGCCCTGCGCCTTTAAACAAATCCGTGTATCAAACTCTTGGATTTTACAGGAGACTATGTGAAAGAGATGGTCCCGGGTTCTGCCTCGGCAGGAGTTTCTGTTCAAAAAAAAGGGAAGAAATAGGGACAAGTAGATTGTGGTCATTGATTATAGCAGTAGAAAGAATACTGCTACTTCCTGTTCCTAGATTGCCTGGGGGAATTTAACCCTGGAAGGAAAAAAAAAAGTAGGGATGCTGTTCTTTTATGTCACCCTTGTGACATACTTCCTTTGCCTCCTCCGTCCAGAAGATCAGAGTCCCTTTCCTAATGATTTAATGTCTGTGTGAGAGAGCGCAGAGGAGTCATATACTGACACGCGGATTCTCTGTGTTGTCCCAGGGAAAAACATCCGTGCTGTCTCGTTCGAATTTATGCTCTTTCCACGTAAGGAACAGATTTTCCAAACATCTTCCTTTGCCCACCACTCGGTGGCACCGTCCCTCTTGTTACCTACATCCCGATGGCAGCTGACTGTGGCTGAATGTGGGTGGTTCCTTCCGTCTCCATTTAATGCCGTCCTTGCATATTATGGGGACAGAATGATCACCTTTTTTCTTTGATGGGTTTAGATTCAGTTAGCCAGTACAAGTTTTGTATTTGGCCACTTACTTCAAAGAAATATATTATTCTCTTTCCAAAATTAACATAAAAGATTAGCATTTCATGGCTGGGAGTTTGGAAAATAAGTCGTGTGCTAACTTGATGAGGCACCCTCCACATCCGACTAGATATGGGAACACTTCACACTCAGAGAAAGCATTTCCCGGGACCTGTATTGCGCGAGCCCAGAGCTCTGCCCGCTGCGCTGCAGGCCATCTGCCTGGGGGGGGGTGAGTGAGAACTTCCGGCCACCTGCATCCTCTGCGTCTTCCTTCCTCGGCTGTTTCTGAGGCTGTTGTGTGTTCCTTCTCTCTGCGTGCGTCCTTTGGCGTCACTGCACGTGACTGAGTGGACTCTCTTTGTTTTGTAGCTCTTTTCTGTGAGCCAGGCCCCGGCCGGCAGCGCACGCTCCTCCAAGTCTCTGGTAAACAGTGTGTCCCAGCCATTGTCCTCTTCGCCACCTCCTTCCCGTTTATGGTGTCTGAATCCTCTCGTTGCCCTTCTCGTGCTCCCACCACCTCCCTAACTCCCGAAGATGTGAACAGGTTTAAGTGTTCCCACTTGACTGTGATTACGGGGAGAGGCTAGAAAGCAAGCCGAGAACTGTGGAACTGAGCTCTGTTTTTCCATCTTGAGCTCTCTGCTTATGCTTCTCGGCGGGGTGTGACTGAGGAGCACTGTTCTCACCAGTTCCCAGGAGCTTCTGGAACTTTCGAGGCAGTGGTTATGGGCCTTTCTGTTGAGTCACGGGGGTGAACCGCTGCCTGCACGTGCTGATTGGCACTCTGTATGCAGAAGGCCCCCCGCTTGGCTTGAGGCCCCAGATGAGATGGAGGACTAGGAACTGTTCTAATTGCAGAGGCGAGTCTGAATCTTCCTCCCGAAACTAGGAGCAGAAAACCAGCTGAGTCATTGATGAGTGTGGCTGTAATTACTTTTATTTGTATCTAATCATTGCCGTATTTAAATGGCAGTAATGAGCCCAATGGAATAACCCAGCCTAAAAGCCTTTTCAAAATAAGATCCGATGAAGTCACAATGCACGCTCCAATAAGACTCCTGCCCTGCTCGTCTGCTTAACATTGGGATTTCATTTTTAAACCTTTAAATTTGATGTTGCACACTGAGAAATGAAAGTGCCAGATAGTCCAGAACAAAGATAATGTGTAAGGATGAAGGTTATCCCTTCCCCGACCCAGAGGCCAAGGGGTGAGAATCCATCCACGGGAAGAAAGCAGGTGTGAGCTTTGCCGCAGGGAGGTCGGCGCTGAGGGAACCGCTTTCAGGCCTGGTCTCAGGCCCCACCAGGAGCCTCTCAGAGCTGCCTCCGCAGTCGTGGGCGGGCCTGCGGCTCCCGAGGCAGAAGCAGAACTGCTGGCCCTGCCCCAGCGCTTCCCTCGTGGAGGCCGGAATAAATCCAGCCTCGGGGAGGAGGTGGGAAGGAGGCGATACCCCTCCTGCTTCAGCAAAGGCTCCCGGCTCGGAGGTGGTCATCGCCCCAAATTAGGGTAAAGCGCCATGCTGAGAACAGGCAAAGTAGAAAGCGATTGAAAAGGAAGGTGGAAATACCATAGTCTCTGAGGCCGCGCCACAAACGTGGGTTCCAGCCTTCCCTCCTTCCAGGGCTCCAGAGCCTCGCCCTGCGCTGTGTTGTGTTCTCGTGGCAGCTGCACCGCAGGGGAGTGACCACCACTCTCCGCGGCACCGCAGGAGGAAAGCGGTCACTGTGGCGTTGGTCTCCCTGGGTTGCGGCGCCCGAGGGAGTCCCCTCCTCCAGATCCGAGGTCTCCCCAAGCCCTCCAGCAGCAGTGCCTGCTGACCCCACGGCCGGGCGTGCTCCCAGGGTTTCCCGCATCTGCACTCGGGGTGCGCACCTGTGCCCCGCTGCTCAGATGAGGCTGAGCGGCGCTCGCGGCGAGTTAGAGACTGGAGCAGCTGGCGTGGAGTCGGGATTCGCAGCCCCCCCAGAGCCCACCCCCTGACCTGCTCGGCCTCTCCGTTGGGTCAGGGGCCTCTGATGCTGTACTACCTCTTGGGGGCTGGGAAGAGTGCACGGAAGGAGCTTAGTAAACGAACCGGGGCAGGAAAGAGTGAATCCAGCTGGTGGTGTTGACTAGTTTACGGAGCCGCCCTCTCGGTGACCAGCACTGCCGTGGGGTGCCGGCTATGAGGCTTCTGAAGGCCGTGCCTTTTCTGTCTTGCAGAGGTCCAGCACCCCATCCTCACCCACGGGCACGTCATCGTCAGACTCAGGTGGGCATCACATCGGCTGGGGGGAGCGGCAGGGCCAGTGGCTGCGCAGGAGAAGGCTGGACGGGGCCATCAACAGGGTCCCCGTGGGATTCTACCAGAAGGTGTGGAAGATCCTTCAGAAGGTGAGCTTGGCCGCTGTGCTGCATTCCGTAGGCACGGGTGCTGAGGCGCATAACCCCCAGCCTTAGGTCGCTCACGGCCTAGAGCAGGGTTTCTCCCCCCTCGGCACCGCTGACATTTGGGGCTGGGTAATTCTCACTTCCGGGGCTGCCCTGTGCATTGTGGGATGTTAAGCGACATCCCTGGTCTCCACCCACTAGATGCTGGTAGCACCCCCTCCCCTAGTGTGACAACCAAAATGTCCCCAGACGTTGCTGAGTGTCCCCTGGGTGGCAAATTGCCACTGGTTGAGAAACGCTGGCTGGAAACCCAACAAGGTAGATAAGGTGGCAGCCCAGGTTGTGGGGGGCCACCTTTGACGTATTTTAGGAACGCAGAAAAGTCAGAAGGTAGGCAAGAACCAGAGAAGGCAGGGAAAGCTCTGGATGAAACGCCGTAACCCGGCTGACCCAGAACAGCCGCAGGAGCCACGCCCCTTGGTCCCTGCACCCACCTGCTGTCTCCCTCCCACATCAGCCTCAGAGCGTCCCGGTGTCTCCCTGGGCCCCACCAGAGGGTTTGTCTGCCTCCATTAGAAGCTTCTGTGCAAACCAAGAACCACAGGCAGGACCGAGTTTTTCCCTAAACTATTTTTGTTAGCTCATTTCACAGTAGAAGAGGCGAGGAGAGAAAAGGCATCCCTAAGACCCCGTACTGCAGCCCCTTCCCAAAGCCACAGCCCCGTTCGGCTGCGTTATGTCCCCTGTGAGGTCTTCCTTGTGGAGCTGGGCATGGCGAGGTCAGAGGGGTCCCTGTCCTCACAGCTGAACTCCAGTCCCCACGTGGGGGCAGGGCCCGAAGAGGCCTCTTGTCAGGAGGAAGGAGCGTTTGCTGCCGCTGCATCTGCAGCCCACCGGGGACGGAGGCGGCGCAGCTGCTGTCTCCAGGGCACAGGGAGTCAGGAGGCAGCCAGTGAGACCAGAACTGTTCCTGGGGCCGGGCTTCCACCGGCTTCATACCAAGACACTTTTATTATGAAAAAGCAGCATTTTGTATCAAGCCAGCGCTGGTTATTTATATACACGGGCGTGCGTGTGCGTGTCTGTGCATGTGCTCTAGTCTTTTGTGATTGGTGCTTATTATAGAAATCTCAAAAATAGATGCCTGCAAAGGCATAGAAGTATCACTTCGCCAGCAGGAAACATGCACAGCTCCCTTTATCTGGCACCAAAGGGGGCCTCTCAGCCGCCAGGGCCAGGTTGCCGAGTGAAACTCGGAGCTCCCACAGAGGAGGACCTGGCAGCTCCCTGGGGCGTTGTTCGGGTGACATCTGAACGATGCCTGCTGGTTCCCTAGAATCGTTCCATCGAAAAACACAGCCTGTGGGCAGTGAGAACAAGCCCTCTAAAAATAACTCCGACAGTCTGGCGTGTTCCAGTCCTCGTGCTGGCTTCCAGGGCAGAGCGACTTGAGTGTGTGTGCGCCGTTTTTAATCACGTTCTGGAATCTGACTGAAATGTGAAATTTCTGCCTCCAGTGCCACGGTCTGTCCATCGACGGTTATGTGCTCCCATCCTCGACGACGCGAGAGGTAGGATGGGAAAAACCCGAACGCCGTGAGTTTTCACCAAGTGCTTTATTTCTTGGACTCTGACCACTCACCCTTCTTTCAAGCTTGTTACATACAGACAGGGCAGTTGTAGATCGGATCTTTCTAGACTCTTAACCCTCAAGTTTTGCAAAGTTTTTTTCCCCCACATTTGTTAGCATCATCTTTTCTCTTTCCCCTCAGACACAGCATGTCTGGACTAGCGACATCTTTAGATTTGTTTCTGAAAACTCTATTAAGGGAAGAGCAAAGTTGCATGCCATGCTCATTGGACCCACGACAGCCTCCTCTGACTCCCTCTCCACTGAGAACAGTCATCTTCCCTGGTTTCTTTCCCCCATTCATTCTTTTAAAAAATTGATCTTTTAGTTTTTACACCACCCAAGGCACCATGCTATGCGCCACAAGGAATAATGAAGAAAGAGAAATAAGAAATGGCCCTGCCCCTAGAAGTCACATTCCAGCGGGATAGGTGACTAATGCTAGGACAAGGCTGACTGACGCCCAGGGCAGAGCTTTCAGCTTCCTGCTCCAGAGGATTCCTGTGGGCAGCGTTTATGCTGAGCCACTGGGTGCTGTGGGCAGCGTGGGTGACAGGACCGTGTCTGTGCTCGGTTCACTCGTGACCCCCTGCTGGTCCCTTTGGCAGATGACCCCACAGGAGATCAAGTTTGCTGTCCACGTCGAGTCGGTGCTGAACCGAGTGCCACAGCCTGAGTACCGGCAGCTGCTGGTGGAGGCCATCATGGTGCTGACGCTGCTCTCGGACACGGAGATGAACAGCATCGGGGGCGTCATCCACGTGGACCAGATCGTGCACGTGGCCAACCAGCTGTTCCTGCAGGACCAGGTGTGTGTGCCCAGAGCCAAGGTGGGGACAGAGGCAGTGCAGCCGGCTTGGCTGGCATTTATCTCTGTGGAGGCTGGAGATCCTGTGACCAATAGGAAAGAATATTCTCGAACAAAGATAATGTCATCACAGATGGTGGGAAAATGTCAACCATTTGGTTTGAAAATGGCACAGTGGCCACTGGGAGATCTAAAGACCTTTGGAGATGGACAGGCCCGTTTCAGCATAGGTTCTAGTGCCAGTCAGTACCAGCCTCGTGACATGTCTGGCCCCAAGTAAACCAACCACTTAGCCTGCACCAAAGTCGAGCTAGAAGAAGCCGTCCTCTCATCCTAGAATCAGTGATGTGCTGCCAACTCGGGCGGGTGGGGACACGGTGCCCAGAGCAGAGGCCATCTGTCCCCCTGTTAGGCCAGGAGTGCCAGCTCTGCTCACATGTTGCCTCTGCCCTTTCCTGCTGCAGATGTCGATTGGTGCCACGGACACGCTGGAGAAGGACCAAGCCACGGGCATTTGCCACTTCTTTTACGACAGTGCTCCCAGCGGGGCTTATGGGACAATGACCTACCTAACGAAGGCGGTGGCTTCTCATTTGCAGGAATTGCTGCCCAGTTCAGGCTGCCAGATGCAATAGGGCCTCGGCGCTCTGAGTCTGTCACTTTCTCATGGGAACTTTCTTGTGTTCCCCAAGATCCCCTGTGCTGTCACAAAAGCATTTCCCATCAGAAGCACTGGCAGGGAGGAGATGGCAGTGACACACCTGAAAGCAGTATACGTCTAAGCCACAGAATCCTGTGCCCGCCCCAAGGAGCGCCCTGGGATCATCGTCTACATTCATTTTGCTGGAAAGTTTGTCACAGCATCTGGTCTCCTGGAGTCTGAGGAGGTATTGGAAATTGGTCTCTTTTGAGTGCAGAGTGAAGCGAGAAGGCAGCTTAAATTGGCTTTCACAGAGTTACCGAACAGGTTCAATGAGCTAGTGACACATCTTCAAGATGGAAAGATCCTTCCAGCAGCTGCGGACCTTGACAAGGGGCACATCTTAACAGGGTACAGTCTGTCTGTGGGTCAAAATGTTTAGCAAGTAGAACAACTCATTCTGCAGAGGTTTGGTTTTCTTGTGCCTTGCTTTCCTTCTTGGCCTGTTGCTGTCTGTCTTATTGGCATAGCTACCTTTGCGTGACAATTCTCTTTCACCAAGATTTAGAAAATTGCTCCCACTTAACTTTGGCTCATGGTCTTCAAGGATTTTATCTTGGCCACCCATGAGTTAGGGATTTCTCCTGCCTTATGAAAAAATCCCACATCATCTTCCAGAATCTAACCAAAAAAAAAAAATAGAAAAAAGGCAGAGGAGAAGCCAGCTCTTCTTATAGCTGGGCCAACTGTTGTTTTGGGGCTGGCATAGGCAGGGAGTCCCTCTGGAAGGTCTGTGCCCCCGCCCCCCTCATGGGGTGACGGCCGGCAGGGAGCGGCACGCCCCCCGTGTTCTGGGGGAGCCACGTGATGAGTCAGTCTGCAGCACCAGATGCCACAGAAGTGCATGGTGTGCTCAGAAACAATGCTTCCCTCTGCGGCAGAGCCAGGCTGGGGCCTCAAGCCCTTCTCACAGCAGCACTTTTGCCTTAAGGCTCTCAGGTGGGGGTGTGGCTGGAGGCCTTGATTGCAGAGGAGTGAGGGCAAATCCTGATGGGGCAGGGCCTCGCCAGTCTTTGCCAAGGTCCTGATGGATGGAGTTTCTCTCCAGGTGTCTTACGGGGATGGGGGGGTGGGTATGACACACAACAGGGAAAACCGTTTCTGTGAATAATGGACTTTGAAGGACAGTCACCTGGTGGCCTCGTGGTGCGCTCTGGCTGGTTGAGAGTGACGGCTTAGATTGGTGATGACTCTGCCTCTGAAATGGAAACCTGGCCATTGGATCTTCGTGTGGAAGTTTGCGTGAAGGTGGAGAAAGCCGATGCTCAGGCTGCTTTGAGAGGACAGCAAGGTGCCCAGTGCCCCTCAGAGTCAAGATGCGGCACTGACCAGTATTCTTGAAGCAGAGGAAAGGCAGGGAGGGTTCCTGCTAAAGAGCCTTGCTTCAGTCCAAGCCAAACACTTTGTAGTTGCCCCTGGGGGAGAGAGTCTGGAACACGAGTCTTGGCTCACCCGCTCGGTGGTGCACAGGCACTGTTTACACAGGACATCGATGCCTTGGCTTCATATTTGTTTGAAACCATAATGTTTTCCTTGCTGAGGTACAGAGTAGTTACGTAAAGAAAAGTGCCCAAAATCTCTTTCAATTTCTGCTCCAGTGGACTCCCGCATCCCCCCCGCCTTCCTATTACTGTCGGTATGTCAAACCGTTCTCCTCAGATTACTAGATGGTTCCTTCTGTCATTCATCGGCACGTGTGGGACGCTCTGTCTGTGATTCAGCGCTCAAGGCCCTCAGCCTGCGCAGGAAAGCCAATGTGAACAGATGACCAGGCTTTAGCGTGGCGGGGGGGCGTGACAGAGCTGGACGAGGGCCGGGCTGGGAAGGTAGGGCCGGCCCAGAGCCCTGCCATCAGCATGGCAGACCCCAGAGACGGTGTGGGTGGCCTGGCGCCGTGCCCCGAGCCCCCCGCAGTGCCCAGAGCCTTCCTGTTTGTGCCCCGTCTTCCCTTGGAAGCCTGTTTGCTCTCATGTTCCTCGGCGGGTCCAGGGGGGTCACAGCCACCCACGTTTCATAGTCGCATTTTCATGGCCTTTATTTCTGGTGTCTTTAAGACATGCTTGACATAAACAAGACTCATGTCATTCACCAGACAGACTCCCTGGTGGATCATTTCAAACACAGATAATGTAAGAAAGGTACAAGCCGCTAAAGGCCCGGTTGCTTCTTGGGCAAAGGCTCGAGAAGAGTTACAGCCCGCCAGAATGAGCCAGGTGCTAATTTAGAACGATCACCTGCCTGTGGATGACGCGCAAAGCCGCAGATGCTGTGTTTGGGCTCACCAACCGAGACGCGGGCGGCCAGGACAAGAGCCATAATAAGCAATTCAACTGAGCCTTCGATTCACTCTTTTGAAACCTCTTTCAAATGAAATCCTGAAATAGTACCACATTTCCACAGGCATCAAGCTGTCAGCTTCAAAGAAGAACAGGCTTCTGAGGCTTGATCCCTTTCACAAGCAGCTGAGGCCCACACCACCAAGAAAAGGAACAGATGTTCGAGGGGGATGGGAGAGGCCTGTCCTGCCACCATCCTGGCCTCTGCGGATGGGCCCAGGTTTCCACACCAGGAGCCCCTGGCACCTTGGGGCTGGGCAGCAACGAAGACCCAACAGAGCCAAAAATAAATTAATAAATAAATAAATGAATACATAAACTTTATAGGAAAAAAGAAGAACTTGAATGTCATAGAAAGCAGTTCTGGATTTTGCAGGGCCTTGGGGTTAAAATACTGATGATGATTGTATTGCAGATGTGCAGAAATAAGAGAGCTCTGTTTAAGAGGGTGCCGGGCCACAGAGCATTTTCATTTTATTTCTTGGTAAACCCTTTTCTGCAGCTAAGAAGTAACAAAACTAATCAACTTGAATTCCAGTCACAGGAAGCCAGATATGCCCAGTAGCAACCCAGGCTGGGCTGGGGGAGCCGGGAGGCTGTCCGGTCAAACCCGCATCTCCCCAGTGGACGTCAGTCCGGAGGTCAGAGCGTCTGCAACTCTCCTGAGGTGCGGCGAATAAAAGGAGAGATCGTTACGCAATAGCTGCCTGGATAGAGAGGATGTAAATGCTCCTTATGTAAAAAAAGAAAGAAAAAAGACCAGAAGATCAGGAGGCAAGAGAAACAAGTTTGTCAGTTGATTGATGCCATTTATTTCTGGACAAGAAGACAGGTGGCTCGGCCTCCCTTGATGTAAATTACAGCAGAGCATCTCTCAGTTCTGTTGACTTGCGCGGGAGTCTGGCAAATCGCTTTTGTCTTCCCTGCTTCCTTGTTGTCAAAAGGTACAAAAGCCTCCCACCCCCTCCCTTGGCACCATTATCTTTCAAGGTGACTCTTATGCTTTTGAAGTCCCTGCCATCTGTTCTGTACAGCTCTGCACTTCGCATGTTCCCAGAATGCCTTCTGTTCTCCCGGACTTGGCCACTGATAACTCTGCTTGTGAGGGGAAGGTAAAGCCACACTGCCACCTTCTTAGAGCCCAGTGTCCCCTTGTTCCCTCAAAGCCATTTAGGAGAAGCCGTATCCTTAAGTTACCAAGAGAATTCTCTGAGGAACAAGACCACCTGAAACCGCAAGAGAGACTGTTCTCAAACCTAATGCACACAGCGTTTGATAGTTTGGGAGAGGGAAAAATTCCATCAGAAAACAACTGTGTATGTTTTTAAGGAACATATGTGCAATTTTGGCAAAAATGCCTTCTTAGAAGGACTGGAATCATGGGAACCAGTGAACTCTGAAGTCACATGACTCCTCCCTCCGTCTTGTTGCAGCGTGTCAGCTATTCTGAAAAATGAATTGCTCAAGAAGGCACTTACTGGGGGCCTATTACAGTATTACCCAGGCGTCACTCGGCCCACAGAATACGGACCAGCACGGCGGGGATGAAGAAACGCCCGTCTCGTTTGAGAAGACCTCTAAGGAGGCACGTTGTCCAGCGTCCCATGGAAGCGTTCCCCGCACTGCTCCACCAGGACAGCCACGCGTCGGCCCGCAATCCTGAGCGTCTTTGACCTGTCCCTCAGCGGGGTGGCCGCCAGACGCCTCCAGCTAGTGGGCTAAGGGTGTGGCCCCAAGCTGCTTCTGAAATGGGCGCGGGGCAATGGTTACGCCTTCCATTTTTCCTTTTAGAAAGACCTTTCCAGATACAAACCCAGGATAGACTTGCCAAGGAGAATTCATAGTCACTGGCTGTATTCTCTCATGGCCTCTGTGTCACCTTTCACCACTGTGTCAGAGTTTTTAGTTGCAAATTACAGACAGCAACTCTAGCTGGGTAGGAAACACGTTTCTTTAAGGATATAGGATAAGTCACATGATCACCAGACTTGGTGACTCCCCAGCCAAGAACAAGGCCCCAGGTCACCGGGCTCACACCCTGGAGCTTACACCACAGATGCCCCCAACGCTGACCAATGTCACTAGGACCACCGCCTCCTCTCTTTCAGAAACTATTTTAAATATAGAGGCTGCCACCTATCAACAGAGTAGGTTTCATACAGTCACTAGCTGTCAAGTCAGACTCTGGCAGGTGTGTTCCATCAGCTGGGGCGGGGTTGTCGGCTGAGAGGGAGGTTGGAAAAGCCAGTATCTGAGACTTCCTCCTCCTCAAGTGGAGGTGGGGCCGGCTTCATAACATGGGGGACCAACCCCCCCCAGACCCAGGAAGGGCGTTCCGATGCTGAGCATCTAAAACTAAGCGTCCACTACAGCCAGGACCCTTGGCTTGTATTCCTCTGTCCAGAGAAGCAGGACATGTGCTCTCCTGGGGTCTGCCCTTTGGCGAGGCTTGGTCAGTGGGAGTGAAGAGGGTGTGCACAGCAGGCGGCCAGTGCCCCCTCTGGGCTCAAGCTGGACCAGTCACAGCTTCTCTCTGCCTGTAGAAATGTTTCTAAGTCATAGGGGCTGGGTCGCTGCTGCTACCCGGCCTGCACAGCAGACCACCTCCTGCCACTCAGCCTCCAAGGAGCTGTTGCAAAGCTCCCGGCATACCAGCCCAGCCCTGGTAGCCTTTTCCTGGACCCTCTGAGTGACAGCCCATCTGGGACAAGACGCAAATGACTGTCTCATCTTTCCTTCTAAGTCTTTAGCCAGCTGGGGGATTTAAAAATAAAGAGTTGGAACTGATTCGAAGTGTAAGCCTGTGTCCTGACAGTGTGAATAAATTCCCCCAGCTGTCACCGAGGTTCCACCCCTGAATTCTCGCAAGCATCCGAGCCACTGTCTCCTGAGCTCCAGAGAGCCCAGCCGCGGAGGCGAGTCGGCCTCTGGCGCTCCCCTCCCTCCGTGGCAGCTCCGCCGAAGTGCTCTCTCCCTCATTAACCACAGAGCTCCATCTGGAGTGAAAAACGGCCCAGCAGGCGCCGAGGCGGCTCTCGGTGCCGGAGATGAAGCCGGGCTTGACGGCCCCGGCGGTGCAGAGCACTGGAGCCTGAGCTGACCTTGCAGCCCGAGTCTCCAGAAGGGTCTGTGGGCTTTTCACCCCCTAAAGCAGCGAGCTGACGTGTGCTACAGTGATCACACACACACACACACACACACGTTTCTGTCCCCAGGTCCCCTGAGACCAGAGATGGCTTTTGTGCCGTCAGCACACATTTATGCGGCTGGCGCTGTGCTCGGCAGGCTGGGACACGGCAGCACACGCCTAGTAAAGGCAAGAGACAAAATAATCAGGTCAACAGGGGGAGGGGGGTCAAATCAAGAGCCCAGAGCAAAGGGTTCACTCTGAGCACGGGGCCAGTGGAGAATCTGCAGAGTAAACTCACCAGCCCTCCACCAGGACCGCCCTGTTTTCTCAACGATGACGACACAGGAAGAAGAAGAGAGGGCAGCCCCAAACCCTCCCCTGGGTGCGATGGGCCTCCCTCCGCAAGCAGGTCAAGGATGAGTAAGATACCCACCTGCAAAACGTTCTGGGTGACGGGGCAAGAGCTTCTCAAGAATGTACTGGACCTCGGCCTATAGCTGTCTGAACCCGGCGTGGGGGAGGGGGTGGGTGGTGGGGTGCAGAGGAGGGCACGAGGCCAAGCCCATCTCCCTGTCTCCATGTAACTCGGCCAAGGGGGCTGAGAAGCCAACCCCCAAGTCCTCCTTCCTCTCCTGGCCCAGATGATAAACGAATGAGCAATTAGATGCATAATGTGTCAGGGGATGACAAGAGGCTGGACAAGATGAAAGCAGACAAAGAGGGCAGGGAGGCCTGGGGGCAGCGGGGACTGTCATATGGGATGAGTAGACAAGACCCCTGATAAGGCAGGATTTGATCAGAGACCTGGAGGAAGTGAGGGCCTGAACTTAGGGGAAACTAAGGGGAAAAATGTGCCAGATCGAGGGAACAACCAGTGCAAAGGCCCCGAGGCAGGAATGCACCTAACATGTCTTTGGAACAGGAAGGAGGCCAGAGGGTGCAGACTGGTGCCATCAAGGGGAGGAGTGTAGACCTTAGCTTTTGACCCAAATCACTGGGGGGTTTGGGACAGAGGAATGCCAACCCTTCCAGAGATTTGCTCCACAGGGAAGCAGGGGCAGAGGAGAGAAGGGTTCATTTCACGGCAGGTTTGGAGAGACTTGTGTCTCTGGGAGGGTGAGACGAAAGGGGCAAGTGCCCAGGGTGATTTAACTTCCTTCCACCCCGCTGGAGAAGCAGACAAGCTCCTCCTGGAGCTGGAAAATGGAGGTGATCGAATGACTGAATGACAGAGGAAAACTATTCCTGTTCCCTTCCTCAACCTTCCTCTCCCTCTCAGGCCTAAAACCCCGTGTGGTCCTTAGACCATTTTCAAGCAAACATACACATGCGTGCACCCAGCCATCGGCCGGCCACCGCCTGCCACACTTCCTGTGCCAGGGCTGCAAATTCTGTGCAGAGCGAGGGGCCGCAAAGGGAACAGTGGCTGCACGTGGTCCCCAGGGCTCTGCCCAGGCTTGCAGTCTCCTGCTGTCCCCGCCCCTGCAGAAGTTTCTCCCCGTCCCCAACTCAGGGGACATCAGACCTCTTCTCTGCCATCCCCAAGTGCCCAGCTGCCTTTCAAGCCGGGCCTTAGAAAGCACGAGGAAGAATAGGGTGGCTGAGGCCTTCTAGTCTCTAAAGGCTTCACATTCTGCAAGCCATTCAAAGGCTGCTTCCTCTGCACTTTAAATAGCTGCGCTGTGCTGAGTTTTAAATTTGACACATTTCTTTTTCTGAAGCTAAAAAAGGCACACAGAAAGCAAGCAAGCAAGAAATGTAGTGAGTCATCCTCGGGAGGAAGAGAGCTGCTCCCGCTCAGAGGCCGGGGTCAGGGGAATGGTGGTGGGAATAGGTGAGGCCAACAGGATTGGCTCTGAGTCTCCTTGGGAATAGGCGAGACTCTGGCGCGTCTTAACAGCTGGTAAGCCCCAGGTATGTTGGAAAGATAGAGGAAGGCGGCAGACATTTAAACTGAACATCTGGTCGAGTAGCACATCCCTCAGACATTGGAAAAGAACACACTTTCACCCCCGTACATTTGCTTAGATGACCATTCTTAGCACCAGGATTTTACAGATGGGCAAACAGAGGCTCAAGAGGCTTGTGAATTTCATAAATTCTCCCGTGTTAGATCAGGACTAAAAAGCCTGTGTTTCAAGACTCCATGTTTACCTAGATCTGGGCAAAGAATATTGCATTTCATTTACAAATTTACCTCAGAAGACAGCCTCTCATTTTCTTGGATTACACAAGACTTGGACGGCAGATATGGAGACAACTTTTGCAGGGGATGCATTCCAGCCTACTTAAGAACCAGACGCGCCGTACAGGCAGGCGCCAGGCCTCAGGTGGGCACAGAGCTCGGGGCTAGACTAACAGTGCTCCGAGCGTGGCCCTCAGCCGGCCCCTAGGTGGCCCTTAGCTCTCCAGCTAAAGCCGGGAGGCCATGTCCTGCTCCACTTTCTCTAAGGGTCCATTTCAATTTAGAAGAAACGTGGTTAGTGCTTTGGAAACTGCAAAGCTCTTAACCAGAGTATCTGTTTTAATGTGGACCCTGCCACCCTAGAGACCTTGACCACATGGTGAGCCTCTGACAAAATTGGAAGCAAGGCAGAGGCAGCGGTTGCCTTAAGGCATCGAACCTGGCTTTGACTGCTTCCTGGGCCCCCAGCCCTTTCTCCCCCAGGCACTCTGGTGTCAGCCGGGCAAGAAGTCAGATCCCCACATTGCTGCTGGGAGATGGGCACCCTTGGATTGTACATAGTCTCTTGGTGCCTCAGTTGTCTCCTCTGTGAGATGGGATGGGGATTATATAAACCGTCCTCACTGGAGGTTCCAGAGATTAACAGGATAATGTGTGTAATAATAATCATAATAACGTATATATACTAATGTCATGATAACGCGTGTAAGCCACTGGCACATGGCAAAGGCTAAGTAGACAGTGGCTGTAGTCACCTTCCCCCACAGCGCCTCCCACCTAGGTCTGCAGAGTCCAATCCCCATGGAGGCAGCCCAGGTGCTTTTGAATGTGGGCTATGGATCCAGACAGGCTGCTTTTTAGCTGCATACCCGTGGACAGCAAGTCCTTCCTCTGAGCCACGTTTCCTCGTTTGTCAAGAGGGGATAATTAGAACTCTCCATTTAAGGATTTGGAGGACCATTAAAAATTAGATAATGGGAATAAAAAATTGTTTAAAAGAAGGTCCATCAAGACTGCAACCTGGGGCTTCCCTGGTGGCGCAGTGGTTAAGAATCCACCTGCCAATGCAAGGGACACGGGTTCGAGCCCTGGCCTGGGAAGATCCCACATGCCGCAGAGCAACTAAGCTCATGCGCCACAACTACTGAGCCTGAGCTCTAGAGCCCGCAAGCCACAACTACTCAGCCCACGTGCCACAACTACTGAAGCCTGCATGCCTAGAGCCTGTGCTCCACAACAAGAGAAGCCACGACAATGAGAAGCCTGCGTACCGTAACGAAGAGTAGCCCCCGCTCACTGCAACTAAAGAAAGCCCACACGCAGCAACAAAGACCCAACACCGCCAAAAATAAATAAATAAATAATTAAAAAAAAAAAAAAAAAAGACTGCAACCTGGCAAAGCTTGGGTTAAGCCCAATTCAGGCGTTAGTTACACTCTAGAGAGGCCAAGGTCACTGCCCTCTTCTCCGCCCTGAGCAGGGCTCTCTGCCAGTGGACCAAGGACAAAGCAGGGCAGACAGAGGCAGGGGATGGCACTCTGGGGAGAAGGAGCAAAGAGTTTCAAAGCCCTATCTTCATCTTCAACCTCTGAATTCCTCCTTCCTCTTGGAACTTGTCACCAAGGGCCTGGTGTGACAAGAGAGGGCTGGAGCCTCCTCCCTTACTTGGGAGAAGTATTGCTGCTCTCGGAGAAGAGAGCATCTGGGATGGGCGCAGGCCAGGCAGCAGCTGAGGGGCAGAGCCAGGGAGCCAGCAGGACATGGCGTTGCTTTGCTGAGACCACAAGAGCTGCCTTGCTTGGGAATGGTTCAGAGCACCGCCCCTGAGCTGGCACCTGCCTGCCTGGGGTCCAACTCCTCTGTGAAGTGGGGCCTGTGATAGCACCTCCATCTCATATGATTGTTACAAGGATTAAATGTATTAATTCTTAAAGTCCTTGGATATCACTTGGTACCATAGTAAGTGCTAAGTAACTGTTTGTTTGAATTTTTTTGAAAAAATTAGATAGAATAAAACTCCTGGAACCTAGCAAACATTCAAAGAATTCCTGTTTAAAAACAGCCCCCAAATGCCTTCTCTCCCCCACTGTCCTCACTCCAGCCAGTCTTCTGTTTCCTCTGAGAGACTCATGTTGTTGAAGTATTAGAGGAAAGAAACCTTGATGGTCATTGGCCATTCCCAGCCTTTTCAGGGGTGTTTGCCTTTCATAAGTCATGTTTTAGCCTCCGTGAAAGCAGTAACTTGTGGAATCTCAGCCTCTGAACTAGACAGTGTGATGGGGAGCTAAAGGGGAAAGGAGATGGGAGAGTAAAAGGCCCTCAACCCCCTCCTGTCATGTTTTTTGCTTAAGTATGGGCTGGCACTGCCCGGGGCCGTGGCGGGTGGGTGGGGGGACACATGTGCTCTGAAGACCTGTCTCTTCCCAGAACTCTAAAAGGCAGGATGATACTAGTGGATAGATTCTTCAGTAATCTCTCAGGATACTTTCAGCTGTACATCATAGGCTACCCAGCTATCAGTGGCTTAAACAATAAAGATAATCATCATCTCATTTAACAAGGAGTCTGGAGCCAGGAGGTTGCAGGGTTGGTTCAGTGGCTCAGTAATGTCATGAATGATCCATGCCCTTCCCATCTTCCTGCTCTATCATCCTCAGAATGTGTTGTTTCCTTCTCTCATGGTTGCAAGACAGCTGCCACAGCACCAAGCATCACACACTTAAAAGACAACCAGAAAGGGAGGGGCAGGGCTTTCTTCTTGAGTCTCTCTCTCTCCCTCTTTCTCTCTCCCTCAACCCATTCCAGGCAGGGAAATCTTTCCCAGAAGCCCTCTAATAGACTTTCCCATAATTCTGATTGGCCAGAACTGAGTCACATGCCTGTTTTAGACTGATCACTGGCAAAGACAA